>NW_017218216.1:0-12039 GCF_001704415.2 Capra hircus | reverse complement strand
ACGCCTGGGGCCTAGGTGCAAAGGCAAGGCAGGAGCAGAGCTGAGGCCAGGAAGGTGCAGTGGCGTCTCCCAACCTCTGCAAAGCCTGCTCCTTCCTGGGAGGAGCCTAAAGCAAGGCAAGTCTGGCAAGGCTCGCCCCGGCCAGAGCAGCCTCGCGCCAGGAACTCTGCCAGATCGGGGCTCTCTGCAGAGCTAGAGCTCTGCCTACTGGAGGCGCACTTAGCAGCAGGGCTTTCAGCAGAACTGGGCTGCCTCCTCTTCCCGAGGAGGCTCGCTTCCTGCTGCTGCACTCGCCTATCAGGCGGGCGCAGGGCTCCTCCAGCAGGTCTTGCCTCAGGGGCTGCTTCCCCTGAGTTGGGCTGTGGGCGGAACCCAGACACGCAGGATCAGGCCCCAACCACCTGCACATGTCTCTGCTGGGGAGGAGAGTGCTAGGGAACCTACGTCTGTCATACACTTTCTAGGCACCCACGGAGTCAGCCTCTGGAGTGGGATGCAAAACCCAGCCAGGGCCCTTGGAACCTGGTGCTCTCCGTGCGGCGCTGTCTGGGCGGCCAAGGAACCGCTGGAGGAGCCCTGCAGTTGCCCTTCCTTCCCTCTGACAGAGCTTTCACTGCTGGAGCCCTTGGCAGTGTGCAACCCACCAGCCCCTAAGCCCTCCCCTGGGACCTAAGTGCAAAGGCAAGGCAGGATTGGAGCTGAGCAAGGAAGGCGCCAGTGGCGACTCCAGGCTCCGCAGCCTGCTCCTTCCTGGGAGGGAGCCTAAAAGCAAGGCAAGTCTGGGCAAGGCTAGCCCCGGCAGAGCAGCCTCGCGCCAGGAACTCTGCCAGATCGGGCTCTGAGCAGAGCTAGAGCTCTGCCGTACTGGAGGCGCACTTAGCTCCGTGCAAGCAGGGCTTTCTCTTGACGGGCTCGGCTGCCTCCTCTTCCCCCGAGGAGGCTCGCTTCCCTGCTGGCTGTGCACTCGCCTATCAGGCGGGCGCGCAGGGCTCCTCCAGCAGGTCTTGCCTCAGGGGCTGCTTCCCCTGAGTTGGGCTGTGGCGGGAACCCAGACACGCAGGATCAGGCCCCAAACACCTGCACATGTCTCTGCTGGGAGGAGAGTGCTAGGGAACCTACGTCTCTCACACACTTTCTGGGCACCCACGGATCAGCCTCGGGAGTGTGGGATGCAAAACCCAGCCAGGGGCCCTTGGAGCCTGGTGCTCTCCGTGCGGAGCTGTCTGGGCGGCCAAGGAACCGCTGAAGGAGCCCTGCTGTTGCCCTTCCTTCCCTCTGACAGAGCTTTCACTGCTGGAGCCCTTGGCAGTGTGCAACCCACCAGCCCCTAAGCCCTCCTCAAGGACGCTGGGACCTAAGTGCAAAGGCAAGGCAGGGGAAGAGCTGAAGCCAGGAAGGCGCCAGTGGCGTTTCCAGCCTCACACAGCCTGCTCCTTCCTGGGGAGGGAGCCTAAAAGCAAGGCAAGTCTGGCAAGGCTCGCCTATGGCAGAGCAGCGCCAGGAAACTCTGCCAGATCGGGCCTCTGAACAGAGCTAGAGATCTGCCGTACTGGAGTCGCACTTAGCTTCGTGCAAGCAGGGATTTCAGCTTGACGGGGACTTGCTGCCTCCTCTTCCCCCGAGGAGGCTCGCTTCCCTGCTGGCTGTGCACTCGCCTATCAGGCGGGGCGCAGGGCTCCTCCAGCAGGTCTTGCCTCAGGGGCTGCTTCCCCTGAGTTGGGCTGTGGGCAGGAACCCAGACACGCAGGATCAGGCCCCAAACACCTGCACATGTCTCTGCTGGGGGAGGAGAGTGCTAGGGAACCTACGTCTGTCATACACTTTCTGGGCACCCAAGGAATCAGCCTCCGTGTGTGCGGGGCTGAAAACCCCAGCCAGGGGCCCTGGGAGCCTGGTGCTCTCCGTGTGGCGCTGAATCTGGGCGGCCAAGGCAACCGCTGGAGGAGCCCTGCAGTTGCCCTTCCCTTCCCTCTGACAGAATTCTCACTGCTGGAGCCCTTGGCAGTGTGCAACCCACCAGCCCCTAAGCCCTCCTTAAGGAGACTGGACCTAAGTGCAAAGGCAAGGCAGGATTGGAGCTGAGGCAAGAAGGCGCCAGTGGCGACTCCCAGGCTCCTGCTGCCTGCTCCTTCCTGGGAGGCAGCCTAAAAGCAAGGCAAGTCTGGGCAAGGCTAGCCCCCGGCAGAGCAGCCTCGCGCCAGGAACTCTGCCAGATCGGGGGCTCTGAGCAGAGCTAGAGCTCTGCCGTACTGGAGGCGCACTTAGCTCCGTGCAAGCAGGGCTTTCACTTGACGGGGCTGGGCTGCCTCCTCTTCCCCCGAGGAGGCTCGCTTCCCTGCTGGCTGTGCACTCGCCTATCAGGCGGGGCGCAGGGCTCCTCCAGCAGGTCTTGCCTCAGGGGCTGCTTCCCCTGAGTTGGGGCTGTGGGCAGGAACCCAGACACGCAGGATCAGGCCCCAAACACCTGCACATGTCTCTGCTGGGAGGAGAGTGCTAGGGAACCTACGTCTGTCATACACTTTCTGGGCACCCAAGGAATCAGCCTCCGTGTGTGCGGGGCTGAAAACCCCAGCCAGGGGCCCTGGGAGCCTGGTGCTCTCGTGCGGCGCTGATTCTAGGCGGCCTAGAAACCGCTGGAGGAGCCCTGCAGTTGCCCTTCCCTTCCCTCTGACAGAGCTCTCACTGCTGAAGCCCTTGGCAGTGTGCAACCCACCACCCCCTAAGCCCTCCCCAACGACGCCTGGCACCTAATGTGCAAAGGCAAGGCAGGATTGGAGCTGAGGCAAGGAAGGCACCAGTGGCGTCTCCCAGGCTCGCTCAGACAGCTCCTTCCTGGGGAGGGAGCCTAAAAGCAAGGCAAGTCTGGGCAAGGCGAGCCCCCGGCGAGCAGCCTCGCGCCAGAACTCTGCCAGATCGGGGCTCTGAGCAGAGCTAGAGCTCTGCCGTACTGGAGGCGCACTTAGCTCCGTGCAAGCAGGGCTTTCCTCTTGACTGGGCTCGGCTGCCTCCTCTTCCCCGAGGAGGCTCGCTCCCTGCTGGCTGTGCACTCGCCTATCAGGCGGGCGCGCAGGGCTCCTCCAGCAGGTCTTGCCTCAGGGGCTGCTTCCCCTGAGTTTGGGCTGTGGGCAGGAACCCAGACACGCAGGATCAGGCCCCCAACCACCTGCACATGTCTCTGCTGGGGAGGAGAGTGCTAGGGAACCTACGTCTGTCATACACTTTCTAGGCACCCAGGAATCAGCCTCTCCGGTGTGGGGCTGAAAACCCAGCCAGGGGCCCTTGGACCTGGTGCTCTCCGTGCGGAGCTGTCTGGGCGGCCAAGGAACCGCTGAGGAGCCCTGCAGTTGCCCTTCCCTTCCCTCTGACAGAGCTTTCACTGCTGGAGCCCTTGGCAGTGTGCAACCCACCAGCCCCTAAGCCCTCCTCAAGGACGCTGGGACCTAAGTGCAAAGGCAAGGCAGGATTGGAGCTGAGGCAAGGAAGGCGCCAGTGGCGCTCCCAGGCTCCGCAGCCTGCTCCTTCCTGGGAGGAGCCTAAAAGCAAGGCAAGTCTAGAGCAGCCAGGAACTCTGCCAGATCGGGCTCTCAGAGCTAGAGCTCTGCCGTACTGGAGGCGCACTTAGCTCCGTGCAAGCAGGGCTTTCCTCTTGACTGGGCTCGGCTGCCTCCTCTTCTCCCGAGGAGGCTCGCTACACTGCTGGCTGTGCTCTCGCCTATCAGGCGGGGGCGCGCAGGGCTCCTCCAGCAGGTCTTGCCTCAGGGGCTGCTTCCCCTGAGTTGGGCTGTGGGCGGGAACCCAGACACGCAGGATCAGGCCCCAACCACCTGCACATGTCTCTGCTGGGGAGGAGAGTGCTAGGGAACCTACGTCTCTCACACACTTTCTAGGCACCCACGGAGTCAGCCTCTGGAGTGTGGGATGCAAAACCCAGCCAGGGGCCCTTGGAACCTGGTGCTCTCCGTGCGGAGCTTGTCTGGGCGGCCAAGAACCGCTGAAGGAGCCCTGCTGTTGCCCTTCGCTTCCCTCTGACAGAGCTTTCACTGCTGGAGCCCTTGGCAGTGTGCAACCCACCAGCCCCTAAGCCCTCCTCAAGGACGCTTGGGACCTAAGTGCAAAGGCAAGGCAGGGGTAGAGCTGAAGCCAGGAAGGCGCCAGTGGCGTTCCGAGCCTCACACAGCCTGCTCCTTCCTGGGGAGGGAGCCTTAAAGCAAGGCAAGTCTGCGCAAGGCTCGCCTATGGCAGAGCATCTTGGTGCCAGGAACTCTGCCAGATCGGGCCTCTGAACAGAGCTAGAGATCTGCCGTACTGGAGTCGCACTTAGCTTCGTGTAAGCAGGGGATTTCAGCTTGACGGGACTTGCTGCCTCCTCTTCCCCCGAGGAGGCTCGCTTCCCTGCTGGCTGTGCACTCGCCTATCAGGCGGGGGCGCAGGGCTCCTCCAGCAGGTCTTGCCTCAGGGGCTGCTTCCCCTGAGTTGGGGCTGTGGGCAGGAACCCAGACACGCAGGATCAGGCCCCAAACACCTGCACATGTCTCTGCTGGGGAGAGTGCTAGGGAACCTACGTCTGTCATACACTTTCTGGGCACCCAAGGAATCAGCCTCCCGTGTGCGGGGCTGAAAACCCCAGCCAGGGGCCCTGGGAGCCTGGTGCTCTGTGCGGCGCTGATTCTAGGCGGCAAGAAACCGCTGGAGGAGCCCTGCAGTTGCCCTTCCCTTCCCTCTGACAGAGCTCTCACTGCTGAGCCCTTGGCAGTGTGCAACCCACCAGCCCCTAAGCCCTCCCCAAGGACGCCTGGACCTAAGTGCAAAGGCAAGGCAGGATTGGAGCTGAGGCAAGAAAGGCGCCAGTGGCGTCTCCCAGGCTCCTGCCTGCTCCTTCCTGGGGAGGGAGCCTAAAAGCAAGGCAAGTCTGGGCAAGGCGAGCCCCCGGCGAGCAGCCTCGCGCCCAGAACTCTGCCAGATCGGGGCTCTGAGCAGAGCTAGAGCTCTGCCGTACTGGAGGCGCACTTAGCTCCGTGCAAGCAGGGCTTTCCTCTTGACTGGGCTCGGCTGCCTCCTCTTCTCCCGAGGAGGCTCGCTACCTGCTGGCTGTGCTCTCGCCTATCAGGCGGGCGCAGGGCTCCTCCAGCAGGTCTTGCCTCAGGGGCTGCTTCCCCTGAGTTGGGGCTGTGGGCAGGAACCCAGACACGCAGGATCAGGCCCCAACCACCTGCACATGTCTCTGCTGGGGAGGAGAGTGCTAGGGAACCTACGTCTGTCATACACTTTCTGGGCACCCAGGAATCAGCCTCCGGGTGTGGGGCTGAAAAACCCAGCCAGGGCCCTGGGAGCCTGGTGCTCTCGTGCGGCGCTTTGTCTGGGCGGCCAAGAAACCGCTGGAGGAGCCCTGCAGTTGCCCTTCCTTCCCTCTGACAGAGCTTTCACTGCTGGAGCCCTTGGCAGTGTGCAACCCACCAGCCCCTAAGCCCTCCAAGGACGCTGGGACCTAAGTGCAAAGGCAAGGCAGGATTGGAGCTGAGGCAAGGAAGGCGCCAGTGGCGTCCCAGGCTCGCTCAGCCTGCTCCTTCCTGGGAGGAGCCTAAAAGCAAGGCAAGTCTGGGCAAGGCGAGCCCCGGCAGAGCAGCTCGCGCCAGGAACTCTGCCAGATCGGGCTCTGAGCAGAGCTAGAGCTCTGCCGTACTGGAGGCGCACTTAGCTCCGTGCAAGCAGGGCTTTCCTCTTGACTGGGCTCGGCTGCCTCCTCTTCTCCCGAGGAGGCTCGCTACACTGCTGGCTGTGCTCTCGCCTATCAGGCGGGCGCGCAGGGCTCCTCCAGCAGGTCTTGCCTCAGGGGCTGCTTCCCCTGAGTTGGGCTGTGGGCGGGAACCCAGACACGCAGGATCAGGCCCCAACCACCTGCACATGTCTCTGCTGGGGAGGAGAGTGCTAGGGAACCTACGTCTCTCACACACTTTCTAGGCACCCACGGAGTCAGCCTCTGGGAGTGTGGGATGCAAAACCCAGCCAGGGGCCCTTGGAACCTGGTGCTCTCCGTGCGGAGCTTTGTCTGGGCGGCCAAGGAACCGCTGAAGGAGCCCTGCTGTTGCCCTTCGCTTCCCTCTGACAGAGCTTTCACTGCTGGAGCCCTTGGCAGTGTGCAACCCACCAGCCCCTAAGCCCTCCTCAAGGACGCTTGGGACCTAAGTGCAAAGGCAAGGCAGGGGTAGAGCTGAAGCCAGGAAGGCGCCAGTGGCTTCCGAGCCTCACACAGCCTGCTCCTTCCTGGGGAGGGAGCCTTAAAGCAAGGCAAGTCTGCGCAAGGCTCGCCTATGGCAGAGCATCTTGGTGCCAGGAACTCTGCCAGATCGGGCCTCTGAACAGAGCTAGAGATCTGCCGTACTGGAGTCGCACTTAGCTTCGTGTAAGCAGGGGATTTCAGCTTGACGGGGACTTGCTGCCTCCTCTTCCCCCGAGGAGGCTCGCTTCCCTGCTGGCTGTGCACTCGCCTATCAGGCGGGGGCGCAGGGCTCCTCCAGCAGGTCTTGCCTCAGGGGCTGCTTCCCCTGAGTTGGGGCTGTGGGGCAGGAACCCAGACACGCAGGATCAGGCCCCAAACACCTGCACATGTCTCTGCTGGGGAGGAGAGTGCTAGGGAACCTACGTCTGTCATACACTTTCTGGGCACCCAAGGAATCAGCCTCCGTGTGTGCGGGGCTGAAAACCCCAGCCAGGGGCCCTGGGAGCCTGGTGCTCTCCGTGTGGCGCTGAATCTGGGCGGCCAAGCAACCGCTGGAGGAGCCCTGCAGTTGCCCTTCCCTTCCCTCTGACAGAATTCTCACTGCTGGAGCCCTTGGCAGTGTGCAACCCACCAGCCCCTAAGCTCTCCTTAAGGAGGACTGGGACCTAAGTGCAAAGGCAAGGCAGGATTGGAGCTGAGGCAAGAAAGGCCAGTGGCGACTCCCAGGCTCCTGCTGCCTGCTCCTTCCTGGAGAGGCAGCCTAAAAGCAAGGCAAGTCTGGGCAAGGCTAGCCCCGGCAGAGCAGCCTCGCGCCAGGAACTCTGCCAGATCGGGGCTCTGAGCAGAGCTAGAGCTCTGCCGTACTGGAGGCCACTTAGCTCCGTGCAAGCAGGGCTTTCAACTTGACGGGGCTGGGCTGCCTCCTCTTCCCCCGAGGAGGCTCGCTTCCCTGCTGGCTGTGCACTCGCCTATCAGGCGGGGGCGCAGGGCTCCTCCAGCAGGTCTTGCCTCAGGGGCTGCTTCCCCTGAGTTGGGGCTGTGGGCAGGAACCCAGACACGCAGGATCAGGCCCCAAAACACCTGCACATGTCTCTGCTGGGGAGGAGAGTGCTAGGGAACCTACGTCTGTCATACACTTTCTGGGCACCCAAGGAATCAGCCTCCGTGTGTGCGGGGCTGAAAACCCCAGCCAGGGGCCCTGGGAGCCTGGTGCTCTCGGTGCGGCGCTGATTCTAGGCGGCCTAGAAACCGCTGGAGGAGCCCTGCAGTTGCCCTTCCCTTCCCTCTGACAGAGCTCTCACTGCTGAAGCCCTTGGCAGTGTGCAACCCACCACCCCTAAGCCCTCCCCAACGACGCCTGGCACCTATGTGCAAAGGCAAGGCAGGATTGGAGCTGAGGCAAGGAAGGCACCAGTGGCGTCTCCCAGGCTCGCTCAGACAGCTCCTTCCTGGGGAGGGAGCCTAAAAGCAAGGCAAGTCTGGGCAAGGCGAGCCCCCCGGCGAGCAGCCTCGCGCCAGAAACTCTGCCAGATCGGGGCTCTGAGCAGAGCTAGAGCTCTGCCGTACTGGAGGCCCACTTAGCTCCGTGCAAGCAGGGCTTTCCTCTTGACTGGGCTCGGCTGCCTCCTCTTCTCCCGAGGAGGCTCGCTACACTGCTGGCTGTGCTCTCGCCTATCAGGCGGGGCGCGCAGGGCTCCTCCAGCAGGTCTTGCCTCAGGGGCTGCTTCCCCTGAGTTGGGGCTGTGGGCGGGAACCCAGACACGCAGGATCAGGCCCCAACCACCTGCACATGTCTCTGCTGGGGAGGAGAGTGCTAGGGAACCTACGTCTCTCACACACTTTCTAGGCACCCACGGAGTCAGCCTCTGGGAGTGTGGGGATGCAAAACCCAGCCAGGGGCCCTTGGAACCTGGTGCTCTCCGTGCGGAGCTTTGTCTGGGCGGCCAAGGAACCGCTGAAGGAGCCCTGCTGTTGCCCTTCGCTTCCCTCTGACAGAGCTTTCACTGCTGGAGCCCTTGGCAGTGTGCAACCCACCAGCCCCTAAGCCCTCCTCAAGGACGCTTGGGACCTAAGTGCAAAGGCAAGGCAGGGGTAGAGCTGAAGCCAGGAAGGCGCCAGTGGCGTTTCCGAGCCTCACACAGCCTGCTCCTTCCTGGGAGGAGCCTTAAAGCAAGGCAAGTCTGCGCAAGGCTCGCCTATGGCAGAGCATCTTGGTGCCAGGAACTCTGCCAGATCGGGCCTCTGAACAGAGCTAGAGATCTGCCGTACTGGAGCGCACTTAGCTTCGTGCAAGCAGGGATTTCAGCTTGACGGGGACTTGCTGCCTCCTCTTCCCCGAGGAGGCTCGCTTCCCTGCTGGCTGTGCACTCGCCTATCAGGCGGGGGCGCAGGGCTCCTCCAGCAGGTCTTGCCTCAGGGGCTGCTTCCCCTGAGTTGGGGCTGTGGGCAGGAACCCAGACACGCAGGATCAGGCCCCAAACACCTGCACATGTCTCTGCTGGGGAGGAGAGTGCTAGGGAACCTACGTCTGTCATACACTTTCTGGGCACCCAAGGAATCAGCCTCCGTGTGTGCGGGCTGAAAACCCCAGCCAGGGGCCCTGGGAGCCTGGTGCTCTCGGTGCGGCGCTGATTCTAGGCGGCCTAGAAACCGCTGGAGGAGCCCTGCAGTTGCCCTTCCCTTCCCTCTGACAGAGCTCTCACTGCTGAAGCCCTTGGCAGTGTGCAACCCACCACCCCCTAAGCCCTCCCCAACGACGCCTGGCACCTATGTGCAAAGGCAAGGCAGGATTGGAGCTGAGGCAAGGAAGGCACCAGTGGCGTCTCCCAGGCTCGCTCAGACAGCTCCTTCCTGGGAGGGAGCCTAAAAGCAAGGCAAGTCTGGGCAAGGCGAGCCCCCGGCCGAGCAGCCTCGCGCCAGAAACTCTGCCAGATCGGGGCTCTGAGCAGAGCTAGAGCTCTGCCGTACTGGAGGCCCACTTAGCTCCGTGCAAGCAGGGCTTTCCTCTTGACTGGGCTCGGCTGCCTCCTCTTCTCCCGAGGAGGCTCGCTACACTGCTGGCTGTGCTCTCGCCTATCAGGCGGGCGCGCAGGGCTCCTCCAGCAGGTCTTGCCTCAGGGGCTGCTTCCCCTGAGTTGGGGCTGTGGGCGGGAACCCAGACACGCAGGATAAGGCCCCAACCACCTGCACATGTCTCTGCTGGGGAGGAGAGTGCTAGGGAACCTACGTCTCTCACACACTTTCTAGGCACCCACGGAGTCAGCCTCTGGGAGTGTGGGGATGCAAAACCCAGCCAGGGGCCCTTGGAACCTGGTGCTCTCCGTGCGGAGCTTTGTCTGGGCGGCCAAGGAACCGCTGAAGGAGCCCTGCTGTTGCCCTTCGCTTCCCTCTGACAGAGCTTTCACTGCTGGAGCCCTTGGCAGTGTGCAACCCACCAGCCCCTAAGCCCTCCTCAAGGACGCTTGGGACCTAAGTGCAAAGGCAAGGCAGGGTAGAGCTGAAGCCAGGAAGGCGCCAGTGGCGTTTCCGAGCCTCACACAGCCTGCTCCTTCCTGGGGAGGGAGCCTTAAAGCAAGGCAAGTCTGCGCAAGGCTCGCCTATGGCAGAGCATCTTGGTGCCAGGAACTCTGCCAGATCGGGCCTCTGAACAGAGCTAGAGATCTGCCGTACTGGAGTCGCACTTAGCTTCGTGTAAGCAGGGATTTCAGCTTGACGGGGACTTGCTGCCTCCTCTTCCCCGAGGAGGCTCGCTTCCCTGCTGGCTGTGCACTCGCCTATCAGGCGGGGGCGCAGGGCTCCTCCAGCAGGTCTTGCCTCAGGGGCTGCTTCCCCTGAGTTGGGCTGTGGGCAGGAACCCAGACACGCAGGATCAGGCCCCAAACACCTGCACATGTCTCTGCTGGGGAGGAGAGTGCTAGGGAACCTACGTCTGTCATACACTTTCTGGGCACCCAAGGAATCAGCCTCCGTGTGTGCGGGGCTGAAAACCCCAGCCAGGGGACCTGGGAGCCTGGTGCTCTCCGTGTGGCGCTGAATCTGGGCGGCCAAGCAACCGCTGGAGGAGCCCTGCAGTTGCCCTTCCCTTCCCTCTGACAGAATTCTCACTGCTGGAGCCCTTGGCAGTGTGCAACCCACCAGCCCCTAAGCTCTCCTTAAGGAGGACTGGGACCTAAGTGCAAAGGCAAGGCAGGATTGGAGCTGAGGCAAGAAAGGCGCCAGTGGCGACTCCCAGGCTCCTGCTGCCTGCTCCTTCCTGGAGAGGCAGCCTAAAAGCAAGGCAAGTCTGGGCAAGGCTAGCCCCCGGCAGAGCAGCCTCGCGCCAGGAACTCTGCCAGATCGGGGCTCTGAGCAGAGCTAGAGCTCTGCCCGTACTGGAGGCGCACTTAGCTCCGTGCAAGCAGGGCTTTCAACTTGACGGGGCTGGGCTGCCTCCTCTTCCCCGAGGAGGCTCGCTTCCCTGCTGGCTGTGCACTCGCCTATCAGGCGGGGCGCAGGGCTCCTCCAGCAGGTCTTGCCTCAGGGGCTGCTTCCCCTGAGTTGGGGCTGTGGGCAGGAACCCAGACACGCAGGATCAGGCCCCAAACACCTGCACATGTCTCTGCTGGGGAGGAGAGTGCTAGGGAACCTACGTCTGTCATACACTTTCTGGGCACCCAAGGAATCAGCCTCCGTGTGTGCGGGGCTGAAAACCCCAGCCAGGGGCCCTGGGAGCCTGGTGCTCTCGTGCGGCGCTGATTCTAGGCGGCCTAGAAACCGCTGGAGGAGCCCTGCAGTTGCCCTTCCCTTCCCTCTGACAGAGCTCTCACTGCTGAAGCCCTTGGCAGTGTGCAACCCACCACCCCCTAAGCCCTCCCCAACCACGCCTGGCACCTATGTGCAAAGGCAAGGCAGGATTGGAGCTGAGGCAAGGAAGGCACCAGTGGCGTCTCCCAGGCTCGCTCAGACAGCTCCTTCCTGGGGAGGAGCCTAAAAGCAAGGCAAGTCTGGGCAAGGCGAGCCCCGGCGAGCAGCCTCGCGCCAGAAACTCTGCCAGATCGGGGCTCTGAGCAGAGCTAGAGCTCTGCCGTACTGGAGGCCCACTTAGCTCCGTGCAAGCAGGGCTTTCCTCTTGACTGGGCTCGGCTGCCTCCTCTTCTCCCGAGGAGGCTCGCTACACTGCTGGCTGTGCTCTCGCCTATCAGGCGGGGCGCGCAGGGCTCCTCCAGCAGGTCTTGCCTCAGGGGCTGCTTCCCCTGAGTTGAGGCTGTGGGCGGGAACCCAGACACGCAGGATAAGGCCCCAACCACCTGCACATGTCTCTGCTGGGGAGGAGAGTGCTAGGGAACCTACGTCTCTCACACACTTTCTAGGCACCCACGGAGTCAGCCTCTGGGAGTGTGGGGATGCAAAACCCAGCCAGGGGCCCTTGGAACCTGGTGCTCTCCGTGCGGAGCTTTGTCTGGGCGGCCAAGGAACCGCTGAAGGAGCCCTGCTGTTGCCCTTCGCTTCCCTCTGACAGAGCTTTCACTGCTGGAGCCCTTGGCAGTGTGCAACCACCAGCCCCTAAGCCCTCCTCAAGGACGCTTGGGACCTAAGTGCAAAGGCAAGGCAGGGGTAGAGCTGAAGCCAGGAAGGCGCCAGTGGCGTTTCCGAGCCTCACACAGCCTGCCTCCTTCCTGGGGAGGAGCCTTAAAGCAAGGCAAGTCTGCGCAAGGCTCGCCTATGGCAGAGCATCTTGGTGCAGGAACTCTGCCAGATCGGGCCTCTGAACAGAGCTAGAGAACTGGAGATAAGAGATCTGCCGTACTGGAGTCGCACTTAGCTCGTGTAAGCAGGGGATTTCA
>NW_017218215.1:0-12041 GCF_001704415.2 Capra hircus | reverse complement strand
AGCAGACTATTTTTGGGGGGCTTGGAAATCACTGCAGGTGATGTCTGCCTCCATGAACTTAAAACGTATTTATGACTTGGAAGAAAAGTGATGACCAAACTAGACAGCATATTAAAAAGCCGAGACGTTGCTTTGCCAACAAAGATCCATCCAGTCAAGGCTATGGTTTTTCCATATGTCATGGATGGATATGAAAGATGTACTATAAAAGAAAGTGACAGCTGAAAATTGGATGCTTTTGAACTGTGGTGTTGGAGAAGATGCTTGTAGGTCGCTTAGACTACAAGGAGACGCAACCACTCCATCCTAAAGGAAATCAGGTCTGAATATACATTGGAAGGACTAATACTGAACCTGAAAGTCCAATACTTTGGCCACTTGATGTGAAGAGCTGACTCACTTGGAAGTTGCTGTTTTGATTTGCCTGTGAGTGTGGGAGCCCTCCTGGGCAAAGGGCTCTCAGGGGTCATTGCCACTGAATCACGACCTCCAAGCAAGCGCATTCCAGCTGTGTGACATTCAGGAAGCAGGAGACTGGGAAAACTATCTTCCTTAGAGGAAGGAAAGTCATCCACAGAGAGTGTGTTTTCAGGCCTCTCTTTGGCAGCAAGTGTTTTGCTTCTCAGACATCAGAGCTGCAGGCTTGCTCTGAGGGCCTCAATTGCAGAGTCAGGGCTGTGTGTCTCACTGCACTTTCCAAGCATTGCAGACCACATTCCTAGGTTGGAGCAGTGTTCCCATGAGAAAGAAGCCTCGGAGTGTGTCTGAGCGGGCTGAGTGCCATGCTAGGGTCACCTAGTCGAGGGCACCTTGCACATCCAATGGCCCCAGGCGAGTAGCTATGGACCGGCCCTTCGGTTGAGACATCCCAAAGCAGGGAACAAAGCTAGCTCTGTCCGAAGGAGGAAAACAGCAATGGGATGGATTTTCAAGCAGTTGCTAAGTCACACCACGTTAGGGCTCCCCGGGAAAGAAATGCGAATTTTGGCCTCTAGGCCAGTATCCAGATGTGTGACAGGATATTTTCCCCACAGGATTCAAGAATGTTCCAGACAGACCTAAGCTCACTAGCTCTCTCCTGCAGAGGAATGAAATATTGTTGCTGAACCACGAAAAGATGCTGGGATTCTTGGCTTATGGAGGAGAAGAATTCAATCCAGGGCCAAGACGAGGCTTGATTGCTCAGAGCTTTTGTGCAATAGAGTTTTATTAAAGGAGAAAGGAGATAGAGAAAGCTTCTGACAGAGAATCACAAGGGCAGAAAGCGTACCCCCTTGCTAGTGTTAGTAATGGAGTTATTATACTCTCCAATAGTTATGACAACGAACAAAAGAATGTCTGGAGGTTGTAAGACTCACTAGACCTACTCCATAATTGACATTTTAAGATAACAGGATTAGCAGAGGTTTTTTCCAGAGACCGTCATCAAGAAGGATGCATGATTGTTATTAATCCTAAGGAATGTAGAGGGAAAACAGTTGTCCTTCCTTCCTCCTTGAGAATTCTAGACCCCTCTCTCCTTGGGGACCTTGAACTTCTTATAAACTGCCTTGGCAATGACTCTCTCAAAACATGATTGAACAGCTGTTTGGACTTCCTTTGACTTTCCCTGGGAGGGAGGAGCCCTCCCTGAGCACAGGGCCTCAGGGGCCATGACCAATGAAAATAATCTCCCAGCAGTGCTTTTCAGCCCTGTGTGACTCTCAGCCCACAGGAGCTGAGAAACTCTCTTCCTTGGAGGAAGGAAAGGCAGCCCAAGAGTGTGTTTTCAGGCTGTATCTTGCAGCAAGTGTTGGCTTGTTAGACAGAAGACCTGCAGGCCTGTTCCAACAGACTCAATGCCAGAATCAGGGCCTTGTGTCTCCTGCAGTTCTGGCCTTGCAAACACATTCCTAGGTGAGAGCAGTCCTGCCCATGGGAAGCAGGCTGCGGAGTGTGTCTGAGGGGCCAGGTGTCATGCTGAGGTCACCTGTCGAGGGCACCTTGCACCTCCAATGGACCCCAGGAAAGGAGTTGCAGGCCACCACCTTGCTTCTGAAATCCCCAAATGGGGAGCAAAGCTCGCTCTGTCAGAGGGAAGAAACAGCAACAGGATGGATTTTCAAGCAGTTGCTAGGCTGTACTGCGTTAGGGCTCCAAGGAAGGAAAATGCGAATTTTAGCCCCTACGACTGGTATCCAGGTGGGCTCCCAGGATGATTTCCCCGCAGGATCCAAGAACGTTCCAGACAGACCTGGGCTCACTAGCTCCCTCCTGCAGAGGAAACATGAGAGAACAGCTGTTTGGAGGTTGCTTTGACTTCCCTGGGAGGGTAGGATCCCTCCCTGGGTGCAGGCCTCAGGGGCCATTGCCGCTGAGAAATGCCCTGGAAGCCAGACCTTTCCAGCCTTGTATGATCAGCACGGAGGAGACTGGAAAAGCTCTTTCCTTGGAGGAAGGAAAGGCAGCCCCAGAGAGTGTGTTTTCACACCTGTATCTTGCAGCAAGTGTTTGGCGTCTCAGACGTCAGACCTCCAGGCCTGCTCCAACGGCCTCAGTTCCAGAGTCAGGGCCGTGTGTCTCCCTGCATTTTCTGAGCCTTGGGAACACATTCCTAGGTCAGAACAGTCCTGCCCATGGGGAAGGAGGCTGCGGGAGTGTGTCTGAGGGGGTCGGGTGCCATGCTGGGGTCCAATAGACCCGGTACTCCAATAGACCCCAGGACAACAGCGGTGGGGCTCCCTGGCTTCCGAAATGCCAAAGCGAGAGCAAAGCTAGCTCTATCAGAAGGAGAAAAGAGCAATCGGATGGATGTTCAGGCTGTTGCTGGGCCGCACCACTTCAGGGTCCCCCCGAGAGGAACAGGCGCCCTGTGGCCCTAGGTCCGATATGCAGGTTAACACACAGGGTGTGTCCCATAGGAGCCAAGAATTTTCCTGACAGACCTAGGCTCACTAGAGCTCTCCTACAGGGCAAAAGGGGTAGAACAGACTGTGGATGTGACTCTGCCTTTCCCAGCGAGCATGGGGCCCTCCTACGGCCCGGGCTCCAGGGAAAATTGTCCTTGAAAATGACCTCAAGAAGCACTTTTTCAGCAGGCTGGGATGCAGAGTTCACAGGATGCGGGAAAGTGATCGTCCTTCAGGGAAGAAGAGGCAGCCACCCAGTGTGTGTTTGCAAGCCTGTATTTGGAAGAAACTGGTTAGCTCCTTCAAGGGAGACCTCCAGGTCTGCTCAGAGGACCGAAATTCCAGAGGCAGCACCATGCATCTCCCTGTCCTTTCTGAGCCTTGGAAAGACATGCCTAGCTTATAGCGGTATTGTCATGAAGAAGCAGGATGCAGGAATGTGTCAGACATGACTGGGTGCCTTCCTGGGTTCAGCTCCGTGAGGGGCTTTCCACTCAAAGTAGGTCCATGCCTCCTTGGGGAGGAAGTGGGCCCGCTTGCCTCCAAATTGCCAAAGGCTGGAACAAGCTAGTTCTATCAGAGGTAAGAAAGAGCAATTGGATGGATGTGGAAGCTGTTGCTGGGCCGCACTGCTTCAGGCCCCACCCCTCCGCCCCCGAGAGAAACAGGCCCTGTGGCCCTAGGTCCTGGATGCAGTTTCACACATAGAATGTGTCCCCATAGGAGCCAAGAATTTTCCTGACAGACCTAGGCTCACTAGAGCTCTCCTACAGAGCAAAGGGGATGGGACAGATGTGTGGCTGTGGCTCTGCCTTTCCCTGGGAGTGTGGAGCCGCTCCCTATGGCCCCGGCTCCAGGGGAAGTTGCCCCTGAATAATGACCTCCAAGAAGCGCTTTTCCAACTGCTGAGACGTGAGTTCTCAGGATGCAGGGAAAGCGAGTGTCCTTCGGGGAAGCAAAGGCAGTCACCTGTTATCATGACTTACTAGAATAGTAGGTACTTCTCCGGTTGGGCAGAGGCCTTCCCTACCTGATCTGAAAAAGAAAATGAAGTAGCTCGCTGATTTGAGAAAATATTCCAGACTTGGGTTCCAACCAGTATAGAATCCGACAATGGCCCTGTCTTTGTAGCCGCGTTAATTAACAGGTATGTGAAGCTCTAAATATCAGTGGAAATTACATACAGCATATAGGCCCCAGTGTTCTGGAATGGTGGAAAGAAACAACCAAACTCTTGAAGAGACACTTTCAAAATGGATCATAGAGACTGACTGTACGTGGATGGGCTTGCTTCCGGCAGACTTACTCATATTACGGTAACCACACGTTCCACAGTTGTTGTCTTATGAAATTTTCTATGGGAGACCCCCTCCCACAGTGAGGCAGGTGTTAGCAGATTTGCCACAAGTAAGGGGTGGGATTTCACAGCAGATGGAACAATTAGGTAAGGTAATAAATCAGGTAACTAAGTTTGTATAAAAAAGATTCATTCCCCTTGAGGAACAGATTCATGAATTTGTGCTCAGTGATCAGGTGTGGCTCAATGACTGGAAACACAATTCTTGGCCTGACATCGGAAAGGTCCTTATACTGTTGTTTTAGCCACAATTCTGAAGAGATGGGAATACCAGACCACCTAACCTGCCTCTTGAGAAATCTGGATGAAGGTCAGGAAGCAACAGTTAGAGCAGGACATGGAACAACAGACTGGTTTCCAAAAAGGAAAAGGAGTATGTCAAGGCTGTATATTGTCACCCTGTTTATTTAACTCTATGCAGAGTACATCATGAAAATGCTGGGATGGAAGATACATAAGCTGGAATCAAGATTGCCGGTAGAAATATCAATCAACTTAGATATGCAGATGACACCACCATTATGGCAGAACGTGAAGAGGAACGGGTATGTCGGGAACTTCTTGAGTTGCAGCAAGGGTGTGAAGGACCCATTGGAAGTTCCAGAGGTTAGGTGTGGTTAGTCTCGAGATGCCTGAGCGGAAATGGGCCTCATGTTCGCCTGGAATGGAGAGGCTCCTGGATATTCCCGAGTTTCAGCAGGTGCTCTCGAGTTACGACGGGGATTCAGGGACCCGCTCTGGCGGCCGCAGGAAAGGCCAGTTATCATGCGTGTTGCTAGGGGGCCTCTCGTGATTCCTCTCCCGTCGATGCCGGGGCTAAGACCTTGTGTGGAGTCGGGGCCGGAAGCTGAGGATTCCCTCCAGTGCTGACATGATCTTGGGGTACTTCTGGAGTCTCCCCAGGGAGTCAGTCCTCGTCTCGAGTGGGGGCATGCACGTGCGCTTTCCTCCCGAGATGTAGCAGCAGTGTCATGCTTCCCTTCGCGGGGATCAAGGGATCTGTGGCTTTCCCTCGAGGCTTTCCACCAGGCTTTCCACGAGGCTTTCCACAGGGCTGTCCCACGTGCCACCGTGGTTTGAGTCGATCCTCGGCTTGAAAGTCGAGGCAGTGCAGGGAAAACAGGTTTCCCTGGAATGGACTGAGACATGTGGGGGATTCTGGGAATTGTGGCACGACCCTGGAGTTCCTCTCGCCTTTCCTGTGGAGAGCGCCTCCTCTTGAGATGCGACGGGAACGCCGGGAATTCTTTCCCGAGCATCCAGGGAAAGGATCCCTCCTCTCAAGCTAGGAGGCGGAAACGGGGCTCCTCTGGATGTGGCGGGACTCTCGTGCTTCCTCTGAAGTGGAGACGGGTATGTCGGGGAACTTCTTGAGTTGCAGCAAGGGTGTGAAGGACCCTTTGGAAGTTCCAGATATTAGAACTGATTACGCTCGAGACGCCTCAGCGGAAATGGGCCTCATCTCGCCTGGAGGGAGAACCTCTGTATTTTCTCGAGTTGCGGCAGGTGCTCTCGACTTACGACGGGGACCTCAGGGACCCGCGCTAGTGGCCTCAGAAAGGCCAGTCCCATGCGAGTTGCTCGGGGGCCTCTCAGGATTCCTCCCGTCGATGCGGGGCCTAAGATCTTGTGTGGAGTCGGTGCCAGAACCTGAGGATTCCTCTCCAAGGCTGACATGGATCTTGGGTACTTCTGGAGTCTCCCAGGGGAGTCAGTCCTCGTCTCGAGTGGGGCATGCACGTGCGCTTTCCTCCCGACTGCAGCAGCAGTGTCACGCTTCCCTTCGCGTGGATCAAGGGATCTGTGGCTTTCCCTCGAGGCTTTCCCACGAGGCTTTCCCATGAGGCTTTCCCACGAGACTTTCCCACGAGGCTTTCCACCAGGCTTTCCCACAGGGCTGTCCCACGTACCACCGAGGTGTGAGTCGATCCTTGGCTTGAAAGTCGAGGCAGTGCAGGGAAAACAGGTTTCCCTGGAATGGACTGAGACGTCTGGAAGACTCTGGGAATGGTGGCACGACCCTGGAGTTCCTCTCTCCTTTCCTGTGGAGAGCGCCTCCAATTGAGATGCGACGGAACGCCGGGAATTCTTTCCGACACGCAGGGAAAGATCCTCCTCTCGAGCTATGAGGCGGAAACGGGCTCCTCTGGATGTGGGCGGGACTCTCGTGCTTCCTCTCGAGTGGAGACGGGTACGTCGGGGAACTTCTTGAGTTGCAGCAATGGTGTGAAGACCCTTTGGAAGTTCCAGAGGTTAGGTGTAATTAGCCTGGGGACGCCTCAGAGGAAATGGGCCTCATCTCCCCTGGAGGGGAGAACCTCCTGCATTTTCTCGAGTTGGTGCAGGTGCTCTCGACTTACGACGGGACCTCAGGGACCCGCTCTGGTGGCCTCAGGTAAGGCCAGTCCCATGCGAGTTGCTCAGGGCCTCTCGGGATTTCTCTCCGTCGATGCGGGGTCTAAGACCTTGTGTGGAGTCGGTGCCGGAACCTGAGGATTCCTCTCCAGTGCTGACATAGATCTTGGGGTACTTCTGGAGTCTCCCAGGGGAGTCAGTCCTCATCTCGAGTGGAGGCATGCACGTGCGCTTTCCTCCCAAGCTGTAGCAGCAGTGTCACGCTTCTCTTCGATGGATCAAGGATCTGTGGCTTTCCCTCGAGATTTCCTAAGGGCTGTGCCAAGTGCACCGTGTTTGAGTGGATCCTCGTCCTAAAAGTCGAGGCAGTGTAGGGAAACAGGTTTCCCTGGAATGGACTGAGACATCTGGGGGACTCTGGAATGGGTGCACGAATCTGGAGTTCTCTCGCCTTTCCTGTGGATAGCGCCTCCTCTTGAGATGAGTCGGGAACTCCGGGAATACTTGACCGACCAGCAGGGAAAGGATCCCTCCTCTCGAGCTAGGAGGCAGTAACGGGACTACTCTGGATGTGGGCGGGACTCTCCTGCTTCCTCTCGAGTGGAGAGGTGTATTTCGGGGAACTTCTTGAGTTGCAGCTAGGGTTTTAAGGCCGTTTGTTAGTTCCAGACGCTTGTTGATAAGCCTCGAGACGCCTCATCGGATATGGGCCACATCTCGCCTGGAGGGGAGAACCTTCTGGATTTTCTCGAGTTGCGCAGGAGCTCTCGACTTACGACTTGGACCTCAGAGACCCGCTCTGTTGGCCTCATGAAAGGCCAGTCCCATGCAAGTTGCTCGGGCACTCTCCACAGGAAACGAGAGAGGATTCCAGTGTCGTGCCACCATTCCCAGAGTCCCACAGATGTCTCAGTCCATTCCAGGGAAACCTGTTTTCCTTGCACTGCCTTGACTTTCAAGCTAGGATCGACTCACACCACGGTGGCACGTGGGACAGCCACTGGGAAAGCTCGTGGAAAGCCTCGTGGAAGCTCGAGGGAAAGCACAGATCCCTTGATCACGCGAAGGGAAGCATGACACTGCTAGGGACCCACTCCCCTGGGGAGTCACTCTGGTGGCCTCAGGAAAGGCCAGTCCCATGCGAGTTGCTCGGGGCCTCTCGGATTCTCTCTCGTCGATGCCGGGCCTAAGATCTTGTGTGGAGTCGGTGCCGGACCTGAGGATTTCTGTCCAGTGCTGACATGGATCCTGGGGTACTTCTGGAGTCTCCCAGGGGAGTCAGTCCTCGTCCCGAGTGGGGGCATGCAGGTGCGCTTTCTCCAGAGCTGTAGCAGCAGAGTCTCGCTTCCCTTCGCGTGGATCAAGGCATCTGTGGCTTTCCTCGAGCTTTCACGAGGCTTTCCCACGAGGCTTTCCACAGGCTTTCCCACAGGGCTGTCCCACGTGCACAGTGGTGTGAGTCGATCCTCGCTTGAAAGTCGAGGCAGTGCAGGGAAAAGAGGTTTCCTGGAATGGACGGAGTCATCTGGGGGACTCTGGGAATGGTGGCACGACCCTGGAGTTCGTCTCGCCATTCCTGTGGAGAGCGTCTCTCTTGAGATGCGACGGAAACGCCGGAATTCTTTCCGAGCACGCAGGGAAAGGATCCCTCCTCTCGAGGTAGGAGCGGAAAACGGGGCTACTGTCGATGTGGGTGGGACTTCGTGCTTCCTCTTGAGTGGAGACGGGTATGTCGGGGACTTCTTATGTTGCAGCAAGGGTTGAAGACCTTTGGAAGTTCCAGATGTTAGATGTGATTAGCCTCGAGACGCCTCAGCGGAAATGGGCTCATCTCGCCTGGAGGGAGAACCTCCTGGATTTTCTCGAGTTGCGGCAGGTGCTCTGAACTTACGCCAGGGACCTCAGGGAGCGCCTCTGGTGGCCTCAGGAAAGGCCAGTCCCATTAGAGTTGCTCGGGGCTCTCGAGATTCCTCTCCCGTCGATGCGGGCCTAAGACCTTGTGTGGAGTCGGTGCTGGAACCTGACGATTCCTCTCCAGTGCTGACATGAATCTTGAGGTACTTCTGGAGTCTCCCCAGGGGTGCAGTCCTCGTCTCGAGTGGTGACATGCACGTGCGCTTTCCTCCGAACTGTAGCAGCAGTGTCACGCTCCCTTCGCCGTGATCAACGGATCAGGAGCTTTCCCACGAGGCTTCCCAAGAGGCTTTCCCACAGGGCTGTCCACGTGCCACCGTGGTGTGAGTCGATCCTCGGCTTGAAAGTTGAGGCAGTGCAGGGAAATCAGGTTTCCTGGAATGGACTGAGACATCTGGGGGACTCTGGGATGGTGGACGACCTGGAGTTCCTCTCGCCTTTCTTGTAGAGAGGCCTCCTCTTGAGATGGGACGGGAACGCCGGAATTCTTTCCCGACCACTCAGGGAAAGAATCCACCTCTCGAGCTAGCAGGCGGAAACCTGGCTCCTCTGGATGGGCGGGACTCTCGTGCTTCCTCTCGAGTGAGACGGGTATGTCGGGGAACTTCTTGAGTTGCAGCAAGGGTGTGAAGGACCCTTTGGAAGTTCCAGAGGTTAGGTGAATATCCTGGAGACGCCTCAGCGGAAATGGGCCTCATCTCGCCTGGAGGGAGAACTCCTGCATTTTCTCGAGTTGCGGCAGGTGCTCTCGACTTACGACGGGGACTCAGGGACCGCTCTGGTGGCCTCAGGAAAGGCCAGTCCCATGCGAGTTGCTCTGGGGCCTCTCGGGATTCCTCTCCCGTTAATGCTGGGGCCTAAGACCTTGTGTGGTGTCAGTGCCGGAACCTGAGGATTCCTCTCCAGTGATGACATGGATCTTGGTGTACTTCTGGAGTCTCCCAAGGGGAGTCAGTCCTCGTCTCGAGTAGGGGCATGCACGTGCGCTTTCCTTCCGAGCTGGAGCAGCAGAGTCACGCTTCCCTTCGCGTGGATCAAGTCATCAGGGGCTTTTCCTCGAGGCTTTCCCACGACGCTTTCCCACGAGGCTTTCACACAGGGCTGTCCCACGTGCCACCGTTGTGTGAGCTGATCCTCGGCTTGAAAGTCGAGGCAGTACAGGCAAAACAGGTTTCCCTGGAATGGACTGATACATCTGGGGGACTCTGGGAATGGTGGCACGACCCTGGAGTTCCTCTCGCCTTTCCTGTGGAGAGCGCCTCCTCTTGAGATGCGACGGGAACGCCGGGAATTCTTTCCCGACCACGCAGGGAAAGGATCCCTCCTCTCGAGCTAGGAGGCGGAAACGGGGCTCCTCTGGATGTGAGTGGGACTCTCGTGCTTCCTCTCGGGTGGAGACTGGTATGTCAGGGATCTTCTTGAGTTGCAGCAAGGGTGTGAAGGACCCTTTGGAAGTTCCAGAGGTTAGGTGTGATTAGCCTCGAGACACCTCAGCGGAAATGGGCCTCATCTCGCCTGGTGGGTAGAACCTCCTGGATTTTCTCGAGTTGCGGCAGGTGCTCTCGACTTACGACGGGGACCTCAGGGACCCGCTCTGGTGGCCTCAGGAAACGCCAGTCCCCATGCGAGTTGCTAGGGGGCCTCTCGGGATTCCTCTCCTGCCGATGCGATGCCTAAGACCTTGTGTGGAGTCGGTGTCGGAACCTGAGGATTCCTCTCCAGTGCTGACATGGACCTTGGGGTATTTCTGGAGTCTCCTCAGGGGAGTCAGGCCTTGTCTCGAGTGGGGGCATGCACGTGCGCTTTCCTCCCGAGCTGTAGCAGCAGTGTCACGCTTCCCTTCCGTGTATCCTAGAATCAGTGGCTTTCCTCGAGGCTTTCCACGAGGTTTTCCCACGACGCTTTCCCACCAGGCTTCCCACGACGCTTTCCACAGTGATGTCCACGTGCCACCGTGGTGTCAGTCGATCCTCGGCTTGAAAGTTGAGGCAGTGCCGGGAAAACAGGCTTCCGTGGAATGGACTGAGACATCTGGGGGATCTGGGAAAGGTGGACCACACTGGAGTTCCTCTCGCCTTTCCTGTGGAGAGCGCCCCTCTTGAGATGTAACGGGAACGCCGGGAATTCTTTCACGACCACGCAGGGAAAGGATGCCTCCTATCGAGCTATGAGGCGGAAATGGGGCTCCTCTGGATGTGGGCGGACTCTCGTGCTTCCTCTGGAGTGGAAACGGGTATGTCGGGGAACTTCTTGAGTTGCAGAAAGGGTGTGAAGGACCCTTTGGAACTTCCAGAGGTTAGGTGTGATTAGCCTCGAGACGTCTCAGCAGAAATGGGCCTCATCTCGCCTGGAAGGGAGAACCTCCTGGATTTTATCGAGTTGCGGCAGGCGCTCTCGACTTACGACGGGGTCCTCAGGGACCCGCTCTGGTGGCCTCAGGAAAGGCCAGTCCCCATGCGAGTTGCTCGGGGCCTTTCGGGATTCCTCTCCCATCGATGCCCAGGCCTAAGACATTGTGGGTGTCGGTGCCGAACCTGAGGATTCCTCTCCAGTGATGACATGGATCTTGGGGTACTTCTGGAGTCTCCCAGGTGAGTCAGTCCTCGTTTCGAGAGGGGGGCATGCACGTGCGCTTTCCTCCGAGCTGTAGCAGCAGTGTCACGCTTCCTTCGCGTGGATCAAGGCATCTGTGCTTTCCCTCGAGGTGGCTTTCCCTCGAGGCTTTCCCACGAGGCTTTCCCACAGGGCTGTCCCACGTGCCACCGTGGTGTGAGTCGATCCTCGGCTTGAAAGTCGAGGCAGTGCAAGGAAAACAGGTTTCCCTGGAATGGACTGAGACATCTGGGGTACTCTGGGAATGTGGCACGTCCCTGGAGTTCCTCTCGCCTTTCCTGTGGAGAGCGCCTCCACTTGAGATGCGATGGGAACGCCGGGAATTCTTTCCCGACAACCCGGGAAAGGATCCGTCCTCTCGAGCTAGGAGGCGGAAACGGGGCTCCTCTGGATATGGGCGGGACTCTCGTGCTTCCTCTCGAGTGGAGTCGGGTATGTCGTGGAGCTTCTTGAGTTGCAGCATGGGTGTGAAGGACCCTTTGGAAGTTCCAGAGTTTAGGTGTGATTAGCCTCGAGACGCCTCAGCGGAAATGGGCCTCATCTCGCCTGGAGGGGAGAACCTCCTGGATTTTCTCGAGTTGCGGCAGGTGCTCTCGACTTACGTCGGGGACCTCAGGGACCCTCTCTGGTGGCCTCAGGAAAGGCCAGTCCCCATTCGAGTTTCTCGGTGGCCTCGGGGGCCTCTCGGGTTTCCTCTCCCGTCGATGCTGGGGCCTAAGACCTTGTGTGGAGTCAGTGCCGGAACCTGAGGAATCCTCTCCAGTGCTGACATGGATCTTGGGGTACGTCTGGAGTCTCCCCAGGGGAGTCAGTCCTCGTCTCGAGTGGGGGCATGCACATGCGCTTTCCTCCCAGCTGTAGCAGCAGTGTCACGCTTCCCTTCGAGTGGATCAAGGGATCTGTGGCTTTCCTCG
>NW_017218214.1:0-12041 GCF_001704415.2 Capra hircus | reverse complement strand
CCCGCCCCACATCCAGAGGAGCCCCGTTTCTGCCTACTAGCTCGAGAGGAGGATCCTTTCCCTGCGTCATCGGGAAAGAAATCCCGGCGTTCCCGTCCCATCTCAAGAGGAGGCGCTCTCCACAGGAAAGGCGAGAGGAACTCCAGGGTCGTGCCACTTTCCCAGAGTCCCCAGATGTCTCAGTCCATTCCAGGGAAACCTGTTTTCCCTGCACTGCTTCGACATTCAAGCCGAGGATCGACTCACACCAGGGTGGCACGTCGGACAGCCCTGTGGGAAAGCCTCGTGGGAATGCCTCGTGGGAAAGCCTCATGGGAAAGCCTCGAGGGAAAGCCACAGATGCTTGATCCACGCATAGGGAAGTGTGACTCTGCTGCTACAGCTCCGGAGGGAAAGCGAACGTGCATGACCCACTCGAGACGAGGACTGACTCCCCTGGGGAGACTCCAGAAGTATCCCAACATCCATGTCAGCACTGCAGAGGAATCCTCAGGTCCCGCCTCCGATACCACACAAAGGACTTAGGCCCCGGCATCGACGGGAGAGGAATCCCGAGAGGCCCCGGAGCAACTCCCATGGGGACTGGCCTTTCCTGTGTCCACCAGAGCGGGTCCCTGAAGTCTCCGTCGTAAGTCGAGAGCACCTGCCGCAACTCGAGAAAATCCAGGAGGTTTTCCCCTCCAAGCGAGATGAGGCCCTTGTCCGCTGAGGAGTCACCAAGCTAATCACACCTAACCTCTGGAACTTCCAAACGGTTATTCACACCCTTGCTGCAACCTAAAGAAGTTCCCCGACATACCCGTCTCCACTTGAGAGGAAGCACGAGAGTCCCACTCCACATCCAGAGGAGCCCCGTTTCCGCGTCCAAGCTCGAGAGGAGGGATCCTTTCCCTGCGTGGTCAGGAAAGAATTCCCGGGGTTCCATAGCATTTCAAGAGGAGGCGCTCTCCACAGGAGAGGCGAGAGGAATTCGAGGGTCGTTCCCCCATTCCCAGAGTCCCCCCAGATTTCTCAGTCCATTCCAGGGAAAACTGTTTTTCCCTGCACTGCCTCGACTTTCAAGCCGAGGATCGACTCACACCACGGTGGCACGTGGGACAGCCCTGTGGGAAAGCATCGTGGAAAGCCTCCTGGGAAAGCCTCGAGGCAAAGCCACAGATCCCTTGATCCACGCGAAGGGAAGCGCGACAATGCTACTACAGCTCGGGAGGAAAACCCACGTGCATGTCCCCACTTAGAGGAGGACTGACTCCCCTGGGTAGACTTCAGAAGTACCCCAAGATCCATGTCAGCAATGGAGAGTAATTCTCAGGTTTTGCCACAGACTCCACATAAGATTTAGGCACCGGCTTCGACGGGAGAGGAAACCCGAGAGGCCCCGAGCAACTCGCATGGGGACTGGCCTTTCGTGAGGCCACCAGAGCGGGTCCCTGAGGTCCCTGTCGTAAGTCGAGAGCACCTGCCACAACTCGAGATAATCCACGAGTTTCTCCCCTCCAGGCGAGGTGAGCCCCATTTCGCTGAGGCGTCTCGAGGCTAATCACACATAACCTCTGGAACTTCCAAATGGTCCTTCACACCCTTGCTGAAACTCAAGAAGTTCCCCGACATACCCGTCTCCACTCGAGAGGAAGCACGTGAGTCCCGCCCACATCCAGAGGAGCCCCGTTTCAGCCCCCTAGCTCTAGAGGAGGGATCCTTTCCCTGCGTGGTCGGGAAAGAATTCCCGGCGTTCTCGTCGCATCTCAAGAAGAGGCGCTCTCCACAGGAAAGGCGAGAGGAACTCCAGGGTCGTGCCACCATTCCCAGAGTCCCCCAGATGTATCAGTACATTCCAGGGAAACCTATTTTCCCTGCACTACCTCGACTCTCAAGCCGAGGATCGACTCACAACACCGTGGCACGTGGGACAGCCCTGTGGGAAAGCCTCGTGGGAAAGCCTCATGGGAAAGCCTCGAGGGAAAGCCACAGATCACTGAATTCACTCGACGGGAAGCCTGACACTGCTGGTAAAGATCGGGAGGAAAGGGCACGTGCAAGCCCCCACTCGAGACGAGGAATGACTCCCCTGGGGAAACTCCAGAAGTACCCCAATTTCCATGTCAGCACTGGAGAGGAATCCTCAGGTTCCGGCACGGACTCCACACAAGGTCTTAGGCCCCGGCATCGACGGGAGAGGAATCCCGAAAGGCCCCCATGCAACTCGCTTGGGGACTGTCCTTTCCTAAGGCCACCAGAGCAGGTCCCTGAGGTCCCCGTCGTAAGTCGACAGCACCTGCCGCAACTCGAGAAAATCCAGGAGATTCTCCCCGCCAGCCGAGATGAGGCCCATTTCCGCTGAGGCGTCTCGATGTTAATCACACCTAACATCTGGAACTTCCAAAGGGTCCTTCACACCCTTGCTGCACCTCAAGAAGTTCCCCGACATACCCGTCTCCACTCGAGAGGAAGTACGAGTGTCCCGCCCTCATCCAGAGGAGCCCCATTTACGCCTACTAGCTCGAGAGAAGGGACCCTTTCCTTGTGTGTTCGGTAAAAAATTCTCGGTGTTCCCGTCGCAACTCAAGAGGAGGCACTCTCCACAGGAAAGGCGAGAGGAACTCCAGGGTCGTGCCACCATTCCCAGAGACCCCCAGATGTCTCAGTCCATTCCAGGGAAACCTGTTTTCCCTGCACTGCTTCGACTTTCATGCCGAGGAATGACTCACACCACGGTGGCACGTGGTACAAACCTGTGGGAAGCCTCGTGGGAAAGCCTCGAGGGATAGCCACAGATCCCTTGATCCACGGGAAGGGAAGCGTGAATCTGCTGCTTCAGCTCGGGAGGAAAGCGCACATGCATGCCCCCACTCGAGACGACGAAAGACTCCCCTGTGGAGACTCCAGAAGTAGCCCAAGATCCATGTCAGCACTGGAGAAGAATCCTCAGGTTCCGGCACCGACTCCACACAAGGTCTTAGGCCCCGGCATCAACGGGAGAGGAATCCCGAGAGGCCCCGAGCAACTCACATGCGGACTGGCCTTTCCTGAGGCCACCAGAGCGGGTCCCTGAGGTCCCCGTCGTAAGTCGAGAGCACCTGCCGCAACTCGAGAAAATCTAGGAGGTTTTCCCCTCCAGGCGAGATGAGGCCCATTTCCGCAGAGGCGTCTCGAGGCTAATCACACCTATCCTCTGGAACTTCCAAAGGGTCATTCACACCCTTGCTGCAACTCAAGAAGTTCCCCGACATACCCGTCTCCACTTGAGAGGAAGCAGGAGAGTCCCGCTCACATCCAGAGGAGCCCCGTTTGCGCTTCCTAGCTCGAGAGGAGGGATCCTTTCCTTGCGTGGTCGAGAAAGATTTCCCGGCGTTCCCGACGCATTTCAAGAGGTGGCGCTCTCCAGAGGAAAGGCGAGAGGAACTCCATGGTCGTGCCACCAATCCCAGAGTCCCCCAGATATCTCAGTCCATTCCAGGGAGACCTGTTTTCCCTGCACTGCCTCGACTTTCAAACCGAGGATCGACTAACACCACGGTGGCACGTGGGACAGCCCTGTGGGAAATCCTCGTGGGAAAGCCTTGTTGGAAAGCATCGTGGGAAAGCCTCGAGGGAAAGCCACTGATACCTTGATCCATGCGACTGGAGCATGACACTCCTGCTACTGCTAGGGAGGAAAGCGCAGGTGCATGCCCCCACTCGAGACGAGGACTGACTCCCCTGGGGAGACTCCAGAAGTACCCCAAAATCCATGTCAGAACTGCACAGGAAACCTCAGATTCCGGAACCGACTCCACACAAGGTCTTAGGCCCCGGCATCGACGGGAGAGGAATCCCGAGAGGCCCCGAGCAACTCGCATGGGGACTGGCCTTTTCTGAGGCCCCCAGAGCGGGTCCTTGAGGTCCCTGTCGTAAGTCGAGAGCAACTGCCCTATCTCGAGAAATTCCAGGAGGTTCTCCCCTCCAGGCGAGATGAGGCCCATTTCTGCTGAGGCGTCTCGAGGCTAATCACACATAATCTCTGGAACTTCCAAACGGTGCTTCACACCCTGGCTGCAACTCAAGATGTTCCCGACATACCGTCTCCACTCGAGAGGAAGCACGAGAGTCCCGCCCACATCCAGAGGAGCCCCGTTTCTGCCTACTAGCTCGAGAGGAGGGATCCTTTCCCTGCGTCATCGGGAAAGAAATCCCGGCGTTCCCGTCGCATCTCAAGAGGTGGCGCTCTCCACATGAAAGGCGAGAGGAACTCCAGGGTCGTGCCACCTTTCCCAGAGTCCCCCAGATGTCTCAGTCCATTCCAGGGAAACCTGTTTTCCCTGCACTGCTTCCACATTCAAGCCTAGGATCGACTCACATCACGGTGGCACGTGGGACAACCATGTCGGAAAGCCTCGTGGGAAAGCCTCGTGTGAAAGCCTCCAGGGAAAGCCACAGATCCCTTGATCCACGCGAAGGGAAGCCTGACAATGCTGCTACAGTTCGGGAGGAAATTGCACGTGCATGCCCCCACTCGAGACGAGGACTGACTCCCCTGGGGAGACTCCAGAAGTACTCCCAAGATCCATGTCAGCACTGGAGAGAAATCCTCAGGTTCCGGCACGGACTGCACACAAGGTCTTAGGCCCTGGCATCGATGGGAGAGGAATCCCGAGAGGCCCCCGTGCAACTCGCTTGGGGACTGGCCTTTCCTGAGGCCACCAGAGCAGGTCCCTGAGGTCCCCGTCGTAAGTCGAGAGCGCCTGCCAGCAACTCCAGTAAATCTAGGAGGTTCTCCCCTCCAGGCGAGATGAGGACCATTTCCGCTGAGGTGTCTCAAAGCTAATCACACCTAAACTCTGGACGTTACAAAGGATCCTTCACACCCTTGCTGCAACTCAAGAAGATCCCCAACATACCCGTCTCCACTCGAGAGGAAGCACGAGAGTCCCGACCACATCCAGAGGAGCCCCGTTTCAGCCCCCTAGCTCTAGAGGAGGGATCCTTTCCCTGCGTGGTCGGGAAAGAATTCCCGGCGTTCTCGTCGCATCTCAAGAAGAGGCGCTCTCCACAGGAAAGGCGAGAGGAACTCCAGGGTCGTGCCACCATTCCCAGAGTCCCCCAGATGTCTCAGTCCATTCCAGGGAAACCTATTTTCCCTGCACTACCTCGACTCTCAAGCCGAGGATCGACTCACACCACGGTGGCACGTGGGACAGCCCTGTGGGAAAGCCTCGTGGGAAAGCCTCATGGGAAAGCCTCGAGGGAAAGCCACAGATCACTGAATTCACTCGACGGGAAGCCTGACACTGCTGGTAAAGATCGGGAGGAAAGGGCACGTGCAAGCCCCCACTCGAGACGAGGAATGACTCCCCTGGGGAAACTCCAGAAGTACCCCAATTTCCATGTCAGCACTGGAGAGGAATCCTCAGGTTCCGGCACGGACTCCACACAAGGTCTTAGGCCCCGGCATCGACGGGAGAGGAATCCCGAAAGGCCCCCATGCAACTCACTTGGGGACTGTCCTTTCCTAAGGCCACCAGAGCAGGTCCCTGAGGTCCCCGTCGTAAGTCGACAGCACCTGCCGCAACTCGAGAAAATCCAGGAGATTCTCCCCGCCAGCCGAGATGAGGCCCATTTCCGCTGAGGCGTCTCGATGTTAATCACACCTAACATCTGGAACTTCCAAAGGGTCCTTCACACCCTTGCTGCACCTCAAGAAGTTCCCCGACATACCCGTCTCCACTCGAGAGGAAGTACGAGTGTCCCGCCCTCATCCAGAGGAGCCCCATTTACGCCTACTAGCTCGAGAGAAGGAACCCTTTCCTTGTGTGTTCGGTAAAAAATTCTCGGTGTTCCCGTCGCAACTCAAGAGGAGGCACTCTCCACAGGAAAGGCGAGAGGAACTCAAGGGTCGTGCCACCATTCCCAGAGACCCCCAGATGTCTCAGTCCATTCCAGGGAAACCTGTTTTCCCTGCACTGCTTCGACTTTCATGCCGAGGAACGACTCACACCACGGTGGCACGTGGTACAAACCTGTGGGAAGCCTCGTGGGAAAGCCTCGAGGGATAGCCACAGATCCCTTGATCCACGGGAAGGGAAGCGTGAATCTGCTGCTTCAGCTCGGGAGGAAAGCGCACATGCATGCCCCCACTCGAGACGAGGACTGACTCCCATGGGGAGACTCCAGAAGTACTCCCAAGATCCATGTCAGCACTGGAGAGGAATCCTCAGGTTCCGGCACGGACTGCACACAAGGTCTTAGGCCCTGGCATCGATGGGAGAGGAATCCCGAGAGGCCCCCGTGCAACTCGCTTGGGGACTGGCCTTTCCTGAGGCCACCAGAGCAGGTCCCTGAGGTCCCCGTCGTAAGTTGAGAGCACCTGCCGCAACTCGAGTAAATCTAGGAGGTTCTCCCCTCCAGGCGAGATGAGGACCATTTCCGCTGAGGTGTCTCAAAGCTAATCACACCTAAACTCTGGACGTTACAAAGGATCCTTCACACCCTTGCTGCAACTCAAGAAGATCCCCAACATACCCGGCTCCACTCGAGAGGAAGCACGAGAGTCCCGTCCACATTCAGAGGAGCCCCGATTCCCCCTCCTAGCTCAAGAGGAGGGATCCTTTCCCTCAGTGATCGGGAAAGAGTTCCCAGTGTTCCCGGCGCATCTCAAGAGGAGGCGATCTCCACAGGAAAGGCGAGAGGAACTCAAGGGTCTTGCCACCATTCCCAGAGTCCCCCAGATGTCTCAGTCCATTCCAGGGAAATCTGTTTTCCCTGCACTGCCTCGACTTTCAAGCCGAGGATCGACTCACACAGCGGTGACACGTGGGTCAGCCCTGTGTGAAAGCCTCGTGGGAAAGCCTCGTGGGAAAGCCTCGAGGGAAAACCTCGAGGGAAAACCACAGATCCCTTGATCCACGCGAACGGAAGCGTGACACTGCTGCTACAGCTCTGGAGGCAAGCGCACGTGCATGCCCCCACATGAGACGAGGACTGACTCCCCTGGGGAGTCTCCAGAAGTAGCCCAAGATCCATGTCAGCACTGGAGAGGAATCCTCAGGTTCAGGCACCGACTCCACACAAGGTCTTAGGTCCCGGCATCGATGGGAAAGGAATCCCGAGAGGCCCCCGAGAAACGCGCATGTGGACTGGCCTTAACTGAGGCCACCAGAGCGGGTCCCTGTGATCCCCGTCGTACGTCGAGAGCACCTGCAGCAACTGGAGAAAATCCAGGAGGTTTTCCCCTCCAGGCGAGATGAGGCCCATTTCCGCAGAGGCGTCTCGAGGCTAATCAAACCTAAACTCTGGAACTTCCAAAGGGTCCTTCACACCCTTGATGTAACTCAAGAATTTCCCCGACATACCCGTCTCCACTCGAGAGGAAGCACGAGAGTCCCGCCCACATCCAGAGGAGCCCCGATTCCACCTTTTAGCTCGAGAGGTTTGATCCTTTCCCTGCGTGGTCGGGAAAGCAGTCGCAGCATTCCCGTCGAATCTCAAGAGGAGGCGCTCTCCAGAGGAAAGGCGAGAGGAACTCCAGGGTCGTGCCACCATTCCCAGAGTCCCCCAGATGTCTCAGTCCATTCCAGGGAAACCTGTATTCCCTGCACTGCCTCGACTTTCAAGTCGAGGATCGACTCACACCACAGTGGCACGTGGTACAGCCCTGTGGGAAAGCCTCGTGGGAAAGCCTCGAGGGAAAGCCACAGATCCCTTGATCCATGCGAAGGGAAGCGGGACACTGCTGCTACAGCTCGGGAGGAAAGCGCACGTGCATGGCCCCACTCGAGACGAGTACTGACACCCCTGGGGGGACTCCAGAAGTACCCCATATCCATGTCAGAAGTGGAGAGGAATCCTCAGGTTCCGGCACCGACTCCAAACAAGGTCTTAGACCCCGGCATCGTCGGGAGAGGAATCCCGAGAGGCCCCAGAGCAACGCACATGGGGACTGGCCTTTCCTGAGGCCACCAGAGCGGGTCCCTGAGGTCCCCATCGTAAGTCGAGAGCACCTGCCGCAACTCCAGAAAATCCAGGAGGTTCTCCCCTCCAGGCGAGATGAGGCCCATTTCCGCTGAGGCAACTAGGGGGTAATCACACTTAAACTCTGGAACTTCCAAAGGGTCCTTCACACCCTTGCTGCAACTCAAGAAGTTCCCCGACATACCCGTCTCCACTCGAGAGGAAGCACGAGAGTTCCACCCACATCCAGAGGAGCCCCGATTCTGCCTCCTAGCTCGAGAGGAGGGATTCTTTCACTGCGTGGTCGGGAAAGAATTCCCGGCCTTCCCGGCGCATCTCAAGAGGAGGCGCTCTCCACAGGAAAGGCGAGAGGAACTCCAGGGTCGTGCCACCATTCCAAGAGTCCCCCAGATGACTCAGTCCATTCCAGGGAAACCTGTTTTCCCTGCACTGTCTCGACTTTCAAGACGAGGATCGACTCACACCTCGGTGGCACGTGGGACAGCCCTGTGGGAAAGCCTCGTGGGAAAGCCTCGTGGGAAAGCCCCGAGGGAAAGACTCGAGGGAAAGCCACAGATCCCTTGATCCACACGAATGGAAGCACGACACTGCTGCTACAGCTCGGGAGGAAAGCGCACGTGCATGCCCCCACTCGAGACGAGGACTGACTCCCCTGGGGAGACTCCAGAAATACCCCAAGATCCATGTCAGCACTGGAGAGGAATACTCAGGTTCCGGCACTGACTCCACACAAGGTCTTATGCCCCAGCATCGACGGGAGAGGAAACCCGAGAGGCCCCCGAGCAACTCGCATGGGGACTGGCCTTTCCTGATGCAACCAGAGCGGTTCCCTGTGGTCCCCGTCGTAAGTCGAGAGCACCTGTCGCAACTCGAGAAAATCCAGGAGGTTCTACCCTCCAGGCGAGATGAGGCTCATTTCCGCTGAGGTGTCTCGAGGCTAATCACACCTAACCTCTGGAAATTCCAACGGGTCCTTCACACCCTTGCTGCAACTCAAGAAGTTCCCCGACATACCCGTCTCCACTCGAGAGGAAGTACGCGAGTCCCGCCCACATCCTGAGGATCCCCATTTCCGCCTCCTAGCTCGAGAGGAGGGATCCTTTCCCTGCGTGGTCGGGAAACAATTCCCGGCGTTCCCGTCCCATCTCAATAGGAGGCGCTCTCCACAGGAAAGGCGAGAGGAAATCCAGGGTCGTGCCACCATTCCGAGAGTCCCTCAGATGTCTCAGTCCATTCCAAGGAAACCTGTTTTCCCTGCACTGCCTCGACTTTCAAGCCGAGGATCGACACACACCACGGTGGCACGCAGGACAGCCCTGTGGGAAAGCCTCATGGGAAAGCCTGGTGGGAAATCCTCATGGGAAAGCCTCGAGGGAAAGCCACAGATCCCATGATCCACGCGAAGGGAAGCATGACACTACTGCTACAGCTCGGGAGGAAAGCGCACGTGCATGCCCCCACGCGAGACGAGGACTGACTCCCCTGGGGAGACTCCAGAAGTACCCCAAGATCCATGTCAGCACTGGAGAGAAATCCTCAGATTACGGCACCGACTCCACACAAGATCTTATGCCCCAGCATCGAAGGGAGAGGAATCCCGAGAGGCCCCCGAGCAACTCGCATGGGGACTGGCCTTTACTGAAGCCTCGAGAGCAGGTCCCTGTGGTCCCCGTCGTAAGTCGAGAGCACCTGCTACAACTCGAGAAAATCCAGGAGGTTTTCCTCTCCAGGCGAGATGAGGCCCATTTCCGCTGAGGCGTCTCGAGGCTAATCATATCTAACATCTGGAACTTCCAAAGGGTCCTTCACACCCTTGCTGCAACACAAGAAGTTCCCCGACATAGCCGTCTCCACTCGAGAGGAAGCACGAGAGTCACGCCCACATCCAGAGGAGCCCCGTTTCCGTCTCTTAGCTCGATAGGAGGGAACCTTTCCATGCGTGGTCGGGAAAGAATTCCCGGCATTCCCGTCGTATCTCAAGAGGAGGCGCTCTTCACAGGAAAGGCAAGAGGAACTCCAGGATCGTGCCACCATTCCCAGAGTCCCCCAGATGTCTCTGTCCATTCCAGGGAAAACTGTTTCCCTGCACTACCTCGACTTTCAAGCCAAGTATCGACTCACACCACGGTGGCACATGGGACAGCACTGTGGGAAAGCCTCGTGGGAAAGCCTCGTGGGAAAGCCTCGTGGGAAAGCCTCGTGGGAAAGCCTCGAGGGAAAGCCACAGATCCCTTGATCCACTCGACGGGAAGCACGACACTGCTGCTACAGCTCGGGAGGAAAGCGCACGTGCATGTCCCCACTCGAAACAAGGACTGACTCCCCTGGGGAGACTCCAGAAGTACCCCAAGATCCATGTCAGCACTGGAGAGGAATCCTCAGGTTCCGGCACCAACTCCACACAAGGTCTTAGGGCCCAGCATCGACGGGATAGGAAACCCCAGTGGCACCCGAGAGGCCCCGAGCAACTCGCATGGGGATTGGCCTTTCCTGAGGCCACCAGAGCGGGTCGCTGAGGTCCCCGTCGAAAGTCGAGAGCACCTGCCGCAACTCGAGAAATTCCAGGAGGTTCTCCCCTCCAGGCGAGATGAGGCCCATTTCCGCTGAGGCGTCTCGAGTGAAATCACTCCTAACCTCTGGAACATCCAACGGGTCCTTCACACCCTTGCTGCAACTCAAGAAGTTCCCTGACATACCCGTCTCCACTCCAGAGGAAGCACGAGAGTCCCGCCCACATCCAGAGGATCCCCGTTTCTGCCTCCTAGCTCGAGAGGAGGGATGCCTTTCCCTGCGTGGTCGGGGAAGAATTCCCGGTGTTCCCGTCGCATCTCAAGAGTAGGCGCTCTCCACAGGAAAGGCGAGAGGAACTCCAGGGTCGTGCCACCATTCCCAGAGTCCCCCAGATATCTCAGTACATTCCAGGAAAACCTGTTTTCCCTGCACTGCCTCGACTTTCAAGGCGAGGATCGACTCACACAAAGGTGGCACGTGGGACAGCCCTGTGGGAAAGCCTCATGGAAAGCCTCCTGGGAAAGCCTCGAGGGAAAGCCACAGATCCCTGATGCACCCCAAGGGAAGCATGACACTGCTACTACAGCTCGGGAGGAAATCGCACGTACATGCCCTCACTAGAGACAAGGACTACCTCCCCTGGGGATACTCCAGAAGTACCCCAAGATCCATGTCAGCACTGGAGAGGAATCCTCAGGTTCCGGCACTGACTACACATGAGGTTTTAGGCCGCGGCATCGACGTGAGAGGAATCCCGAGAGGACTCCGAGCAACTCGCATGGGGACTGGTCTTTCCTGAGGCCACCAGAGCGGGTCCCTGAGGTCCCCATCGCAAGTCGAGAGCACCTGCCGCAACTCGAGAAAATCCAGGAGGTTCTGCCTCTTCAGGCGAGATGAGGCCCATTTCCCCTGAGGCGTCTCGAGGCTAATCACATCTAACATCTGGAACTTCCAAAGGGTCCTTCACACCCTTGCTGCAACTCAAGAAGTTCCCCGACATACCCGTCTCCACTCGAGAGGAAGCACGAGAGTCCCGCCCACATCCAGAGGAAGCCCCGTTTCCGCCTCCTAGTTCGAGAGGAGGGATCCTTTCCCTGCGTGGTGGGGAAAGAATTCCCCGCGTTCCCGTCGCATCTCAAGAGGAGGCGCTCTCCACAGGAAAGGCGAGAGGAACTCCAGGGTCGTGCCATCATTCCCAGAGTCCCCCAGATGTCTCAGTCCATTCCAGGGAAACCTGTTTTCCCTGCACTGCCTCGACTTTCAAGCTGAGGATTGACTCACACCATGGTGCACGTGGACAGCTGCTCTGGGAAAGCCTCGTGCGGAAAGCCTCCTGGAAAGCCTCGAGGGAAAGCCACATATTACTTGAATGCATGCGAAGGGAAACGTGACACTGCTACTACAGCTCGGGAAGAAAGCGCACGTTCATGCCCCCACTAGAGACGAGGACTGACTCACCTGGGGGAGACTCCAGAAGTTCCCCAAGATCCATGTCAGCACTGGAGAGAGGAATCCTCAGGTTCCGGCACCGTCTCCACACAAGGTCTTAGGGCCCGGCATCGACGGGAGAGGAATCCCGAGAG
>NW_017218213.1:0-12041 GCF_001704415.2 Capra hircus | reverse complement strand
GAGTCAAAATCTTAGAATAGGACTGATTAATGGTTTCTTTTTTGGGTCAATGCTTGGCTGCCAAAATTTTCATATCCTTTATTTTAGATATAGTTGGTATATAGAAAAACAAGTAGTAGACCTGGTATTAGCAACATTAGATCTTTGAGTTAAGTACCTTCTTTGTTATATCCCACTCCACCTTTGTTCTATAGAGATGTAACTTTAATGCTTTAAGGAGATGCAGATTAAAAAAAAAAAACACTTCAGGGGAAACAAAATTAACATTCATTAAGGAGAGAGCCAAAAAGTTAACAAGCCTCTTGCCAAAAGATAATGTAAATCACCTGAGACTTTTGTATACAAAATGATATACGGAAGAATCTGGGTTGCGAACGCTACATAATTTTGTGTTACCATTGATCTCCGTGTTTTATCAAAAGTATAAAAGGCCTTCTGAACAATAAAGGATGGGGGCCAGTTTCTCGAACTAGTCTCTCGGCCTGGTTTCTTGGGACTCTGGCTCCCCCCATGTCTCTCTCTCTCTCTTCTTCTCTCCCTTCCCTCTCTCTGCTCTTTACTTTAACTTCAGGCTGAATCTCCATCTGGGCGCGGAGGCTCGCCAGGTCTACTTACTTGCCCGGCTGTTAAGACCGCACGAAAGGGAGCTTAAGGCGAGGCACCCTTAGATATTCAAGCGGGCGCCGGTGGCCCAACGTAGATGGTGCAAATTCCTTGTCTGGAATTTTATTGGCCTTCCGCGTAAACCAAGCTATTCAGCCCTCTTCCTCCACTTAATCTTCTTACTACACTATAGTTTCTTAATCTAATCTTACATTAATAAACAAACAAGTCTTTCCACGCCACGCCGTCCACCCTTCGAATTCCCTGGATCCACCGGGGCTGGACCCCGGCAGGCACCGACTCCACACAAGGTCTTAGGCCCTGGCATCGACGGGAGAGGAATCCCGAGAGCCCCGAGCAACTCGCAAGGGGACTGGCCTTTCCTGAGGCCACCAGAGCGGGTCCCAGTGGTCCCCGTCGTAAGGCGAGAGCACGTACCGCAACTCGAAAAAATCCAGGAGATTCTCCCTCCAGGGGAGATGAGGCCCATTTCCGCTAAGGCGTCTCGACTCTAAACACACCTAACCTCTGGAATTCCAAAGGATCCTTCCACCTTGCTGCAACTCAAGAAGTTCCCCAACATACCCGTCTCCACACGAGAGGAAGCACGAGAGTCACCCGCCACATCCAGAGGAGCCCCGTTTGCCTCCAAGTTCGAGAGGGGGATCCTTTGCTGCGTGGTCGGGAAAGAATTCCCGGCGTTCCCGTCGCATCTCAAGAGGAGGCGCTGTCGACAGAAAGGCGAGAGGAACTCCAGGGTCGTGCCACCATTCCCAGAGTCCCCCAGATGTCTCAGTCCATTCCAGGGAAAGCCTGTTCCCGGCACTGCCTCGACTTTCAAACGAGGATCGACTACACCACGGTGGCACGTGGACATCACTGGGGAAAGCATCGTTGGAAAGCCTGGTGGGAAAGCCTCATGGGAAAGCTCGAGGGAAGCACAGATCCCTTGATCCAAGCGAAGGGAAGCGTGACACTGCTGCTACAGCTCGGGAGGAAAGCGCTCTTGCATGTCCCACTCGAGACCAGGACTGACTCCCCTGGGGAGAACAGAAGTACCCCAAGATCCATGTCAGCCCTGGAGAGGAATCCTCAGGTTCCGGCACGACTCCACACAAGGACTTAGGCCCCGCATCGACGGAGAGGAATCCCGAGAGGCCCCGAGCAACTCGCATGGGGACCTGCCTTTCCTGAGGCCACCAGAGCGGGTCCTGATGTCCCCGTTGTAAGTCGAGAGCACCTGCCCCAACTCGAGAAAATCCAGGAGGTTCTCCCTCCAGGCGAGATGAGGCCCTTTCCGCTGAGGCGTCTCGAGGCTAATCACACCAAACCTCTGGAACTTCCAAAGGGTCCTTCACACCTTGCTAAAACTAAGAAGTTCCCCGACATACCCGTCTTCACTCGAGAGGAAGCACGAGAGTCCCGCCCACATCCAGAGGACCCCGTTTCCGCCTCCTAGCTCGAGAGGAGGTATCCTTTCCCTGTGGTCGGAAAGAATTCCCGGCGTTCCGTTGCATCTCAAGAGGAAGCGCTCTCCACAGGAAAGGCGAGAGGAACTCCAGGGTCGTGCCACCATTCCCAGAGTCCCCGGATGTCTCAGTCCATTCCAGGGAAAAACTGTTTTCCCTGCACTGCCTCGACTTTCAAGCCGAGGATCGACTCACACCACGGTTGCACGTGGGACAACCCTGTGGGAAAGCCTCGTGGGAAAGCTTCGAAAGACACAGATCCCTTGATCCACGCGAAGGGAAGCGACACTGCTGCTACAGCTCGGGGAGGAAAGCGCACGTGCATGCCCCCACTCGAGACGAGGACTGACTCCCCTGGGGAGAATCCAGAAGTACCCCAAGATCCATGTCTGCACTGGAGAGGAATCCTCAGGTTCCGGCACTGAGTCCACACAAGGTCTTAGGCCCCAGCATCGACGGGAGAGGAATCCCGAGAGGCCCCGAGCAACTCCCATGGGGACTGGCCTTTACTGAGGCCACCAGAACGGATCCCTGAGGGCCCCTTCGTAAGTCGAGAGCACCTGCCACAACTCGAGAAAATCCAGGAGGTTCTCCCCTCCAGACGAGATCGCCCATTTCCGCTGAGGCAAGTAGGGGTAATCACACTTAAACTCTGGAACTTCCAAAGGGTCTTTCACACCCTTGCTGCAACTCAAGAAGTTCCCCGACATACCCGTCTCCACTCTAGAGGAATGGAGTGTCCCGCCCATATCCAGAGTGGCCCCGTTTCCGCCTGCTAGCTCGAGAGGAGGGTTCCTTTCCCTGCGTGGTCGGGAAAGAATTCCTAGCGTTCCCGTCGCATCTCAAGAGGAGGCGCTCTCCACAGGAAAGGCGAGAAGAACTCCAGGATCAGGCCCCATTCCCAGAGTCCCCAAGATGTCTCAGTCCATTCCAGGGAAACCTGTTTTCCCTGCGCTGCCTCGACTTTCAAGCCGAGGATCGACTCACACCACGGTGGCACATGGGACAGCCCTGTGGGAAGCCTCGGGGAAAGCCACAGATCCCTTGATCCTCGCGAAGGGAAGCGTGACACTGCTGCTACAGCTCGGAGGAAAGCGCACGTGCATGCCCCCACTCGAGACGAGGACTGACTCCCCTGGGGAGACTCCAGAAGTACCCCAAGATCCATGTCAGCACTGGAGAGGAATCCTCAGGTTCCGGCACCGAATCCACACAAGGTCTTATGCCGGGGTCCAGCCCCGGTGGATCCAGGAATTCGAAGGGTGGACGGCGTTGGTGTGGAAAGACTTGTTTATTTATTAATGTAAGATTACATTAGGAAACTATAGTGTAGTAAGAAGATTAAGTGGAGGAAGAGTGCTGAATAGCTTGGTTTTCGCGGACGGCCAATAAAATTCCAGACAAGGAATTTGCACCACCTACGTTGGGCCACCGGCGCCCGCTTGAATATCTAAGGGTGCCTCGCCTTAAGCTCCCTTTCATGCGGGTCTTAACAGCCAGGCCAAGTAAGTAGACCTGGCGAGCCTCCGCACTCCATGTGGAGATTCAGCCTGAAGTTATAGTAAAGAGCAGAGAGAAGGAAAGGTAGAGAAGAAGAAAGAGGGAGAAAGACACAGGGGGAGCCAGAGTCCCAAGAAACCAGGCTGAGAGACTAGTTCGAGAAGCTGGTCCGAGAAACTGGCCCCCGGCCCCTGGCCTCCTCCTTTATTGTTCAGCAGGTCTTTTATACTTTTGATAATACATGGAGATCAATGGATAACACAAAATTATGTAGTGTTCGCAACCCAGATTCTTTCTGTATATCATTTTGTATACAAAAGGTCTCAGGTAATTTACATTATCTTCTGGCCAAGAGGCTTGTTAACACTTTTTTCGCTCTCTTCCTTAATGAATGTTAATTTTGTTTCCCCTGAAGTGTTTTTTCTTTAATCTGCATCTCCTTAAAGCACTAAAGTTACATCTCTATAGAACAAAGGTGCAGTGGGTTATAACAAAGAAGGTACTTAACTCAAAGATCTAATGTTGCTAATACCAGGTCTACTACTTGTTTTTCACATACCAACTATATCTAAAAATAAAGGATATGAAAATTTGGCAGCAAGCATTGACCCAAAAAATGAAACTTTTAATCAGTCCTATTCTAAAGATTCTGACTCCTCAGAAGCTCCTGCATTCCTAGGATGTTTTAAGCTTCCTGTGCCTCCGGCGGTCAGGAGGCCTCAAACAATCACAAGCGCAGCTGTACGAGTTCTACAGGCAGGCTAGAAAGCCATCAGAGGGTTTTTGGATTGAAACACTCTTTCAAATGCAGAAGACTAACGCCCTGAATTGACTTTTTCCAGAAAAGGTCAGAAGAGTGAAAAAGCAGAGCACAAAAAACCGGCAGATTTTTGTTGGGGTACATGCTTAAAAATTTCCAGAGGGGTCCCTGAAGTCTGAGCACGCCTTGCGTATGTCAGCTTCCTTCCTCATAACCTTGTCACGGGCGGGCTTCCTCACACTGGCTCCCGGCAGCCTTAGGCCCGGCATCGACGGGAGAGGAATCCCGAGACCCCGAGGAACTCGCTTGGGGACTGGCCTTTCCTGAGGCCACCAGAGCGGGTCCCTGAGGTCCCTGTCGTAAGTCAAGAGCACCTGCCGCAACTCGAGAAAATCCAGGAGGTTCTCCCCTCCAAGCGAGATGAGAGCCATTTCCGCTGAGGCGTCTCGAGGCTAATCACACCTAAACTCTGGAACTTCCAAAGGGTCCTTCACACCCTTGCTGCAACTCAAGAAATTCCCCGACATACCCGTCTCCACCCAAGAGGAAGCACGAGAGTCCCGCCCACATCCAGAGGAGCCCCCTTCTGCCTCCTAGCTCGAGAGGGATTCATTCCCTGTGTGCTCGTGAAAGAATTTCCGGCGTTCCCCTCGCATCTCAAGAGGCGGCACTCTCCACAAGTAAGGCAAGCAGAACTCCAGGGTCGTGCCACCATTACCAGAGTCCTCCAGATGTCTCAGTCCTTTCCAGGGAAACCTGTTTCCCTGCACTGCTTCTTTTCAAGCGAGGATCGACTCACACCACGGTGGCACGTGGGACAGCCCTGTGGAAAGCCTCATGGGAAAACCTCCTGGAAAGCCTCGAGGGAAAGCCACAGATCCCTTGATCCACGCGAAGGGTAGCGTGACACTGCTGCTACAGCTCGGGAGGAAAGAGCACGTGCATGCCCCCACTGAGACTCGGACTGACTCCCCTGGGGAGACTGCAGAAGTACCCCAAGATCCATGTCAGCGCTGGAGAGGAATCCTCAGGTTCGGAACCGACTCCACACAAGGTCTTAGGCCCGGCATCGACGGAGAGGAATCCCGAGCAACTCGCAAGGGGACTGGCCTTTCCTGCCAGTCTGGCTCGAGGCTAATCACACCTAAACTCTGGAACTTCCAAAGGGTCCTTCACACCCTTGCTGCAACTCAAGAAATTCCCCGACATACCCGTCTCCACTCGAGAGGAAGCACGAGAGTCCCGCCCACATCCAGAGGAGCCCCGTTTCCGCCTCCTAGCTCGAGAGGAGGATCCTTTCCCTGCGTGGTCGGGAAAGAATTCCCGGCGTTCCCGTCGCATCTCAAGAGGAGGCGCTCTCCACAGGAAAGGCGAGAGGAACTCCAGGGTCGTGCCACATTCCCAGAGTCCCCCAGATGTCTCAGTCCATTCCAGGGAAACCTGTTTTCCCTGCACTGCCTCGACTTTCAAGCCGAGGATCGACTCACACCACGGGGCACGTGGGACAGCCCTGTGGGAAAGCCTCGTGGAAAGAAAGCCTCGAGGGAAGCCCCTGATCCCTTGATCCACGCGAAGGGAACGTGACACTGCTGCTACAGCTCGGGAGGAAAGCGCACGTGCATGCCCCCCTCGAGACGAGGACTGACTCCCTCGGGAGACTTCAGAAGTACCCCAAGATCCATGTCAGCACTGGAGAGAAATCCTCAGGTTCCGGCACTGACTCCACACAAGGTTTAGGCCCCAGCATCGACGGGAGAGGGATCCCGAGAGGCCCCCGAGCAACTCGCAAGGGGACTGGCCTTTCCTGAGGCCACCAGAGCGGGTCCTGAGGTCCCCGTCGTAAGTCGAGAGCACCTGCCGCAACTCGAGAAAATCCAGGAGGTTCTCCCTCCAGGCGAGATGAGGCCCATTTCCTCTGAGGCGTCTCGAGGCTAATCACACCTAACCTCTGGAACTTCCAAAGGGTCCTTCACACCCTTGCTGCAACTCAAGAAGTTCCCCGACATACCCGTCTCCACTCGAGAGGAAGCACGAGTGTCCCGCCCACATCAGAGGAGCCCCGTTTCCGCCTCCTAGCTCGAGAGGAGGATCCTTTCCCTGCGTGGTCGGGAAAGAATTCCCGCGTTCCCGTCGCATCTCAAGAGGAGGCGCTCTCCACAGGAAAGGCGAGAGGAACTCCAGGTCGTCCACATTCCCAGAGTCCCCAGATGTCTCAGTCCATTCCAGGGAAACTGTTTTCCCTGCACTGCCTCGACTTTCAAGCGAGGATCGACTCACACCACGTGGCACGTGGGACAGCCTGTGGGAAAGCCTCGAGGGAAAGCCACAGATCCCTTGATCCTCGCGAAGGGAAGCGTGACACTGCTGCTACAGCTCGGGAGGAAAGCGCACGTGCATGCCCCACTCGAGACGAGGACTGACTCCCCTGGGGAGACTCCAGAAGTACCCCAAGATCCATGTCAGCACTGGAGAGGAATCCTCAGGTTCCGGCACCGAATCCACACAAGGTCTTATGCCGGGGTCCAGCCCGGTGGATCCAGGGAATTCGAAGGGTGGACGGCGTTGGTGTGGAAAGACTTGTTTATTTATTAATGTAAGATTACATTAGGAAACTATAGTGTAGTAAGAAGATTAAGTGGAGGAAGAGTGCTGAATAGCTTGGTTTTCGCGGACGGCCAATAAAATTCCAGACAAGGAATTTGCACCACCTACGTTGGCCACCGGCGCCCGCTTGAATATCTAAGGGTGCCTCGCCTTAAGCTCCCTTTCATGCGGGTCTTAACAGCCAGGCCAAGTAAGTAGACCTGGCGAGCCTCCGCACTCCATGTGGAGATTCAGCCTGAAGTTATAGTAAAGAGCAGAGAGAAGGAAAGGTAGAGAAGAAGAAAGAGGGAGAAAGACACAGGGGGAGCCAGAGTCCCAAGAAACCAGGCTGAGAGACTAGTTCGAGAAGCTGGTCCGAGAAACTGGCCCCGGCCCCTGGCCTCCTCCTTTATTGTTCAGCAGGTCTTTTATACTTTTGATAATACATGGAGATCAATGGATAACACAAAATTATGTAGTGTTCGCAACCCAGATTCTTTCTGTATATCATTTTGTATACAAAAGGTCTCAGGTAATTTACATTATCTTCTGGCCAAGAGGCTTGTTAACACTTTTTTTCGCTCTCTTCCTTAATGAATGTTAATTTTGTTTCCCCTGAAGTGTTTTTCTTTAATCTGCATCTCCTTAAAGCACTAAAGTTACATCTCTATAGAACAAAGGTGCAGTGGGTTATAACAAAGAAGGTACTTAACTCAAAGATCTAATGTTGCTAATACCAGGTCTACTACTTGTTTTTCACATACCAACTATATCTAAAAATAAAGGATATGAAAATTTGGCAGCAAGCATTGACCCAAAAAATGAAACTTTTAATCAGTCCTATTCTAAAGATTCTGACTCCTCAGAAGCTCCTGCATTCCTAGGATGTTTTAAGCTTCCTGTGCCTCCGGCGGTCAGGAGGCCTCAAACAATCACAAGCGCAGCTGTACGAGTTCTACAGGCAGGCTAGAAAGCCATCAGAGGGTTTTTGGATTGAAACACTCTTTCAAATGCAGAAGACTAACGCCCTGAATTGACTTTTTCCAGAAAAGGTCAGAAGAGTGAAAAAGCAGAGCACAAAAACCGGCAGATTTTTGTTGGGGTACATGCTTAAAAATTTCCAGAGGGGTCCCTGAAGTCTGAGCACGCCTTGCGTATGTCAGCTTCCTTCCTCATAACCTTGTCACGGGCGGGCTTCCTCACACTGGCTCCCGGCAGCCTTAGGCCCCGGCATCGACGGGAGAGGAATCCCGAGAGGCCCCGAGGAACTCGCTTGGGGACTGGCCTTTCCTGAGGCCACCAGAGCGGGTCCCTGAGGTCCCTGTCGTAAGTCAAGAGCACCTGCCGCAACTCGAGAAAATCCAGGAGGTTCTCCCCTCCAAGCGAGATGAGAGCCATTTCCGCTGAGGCGTCTCGAGGCTAATCACACCTAAACTCTGGAACTTCCAAAGGGTCCTTCACACCCTTGCTGCAACTCAAGAAATTCCCCGACATACCCGTCTCCACCAAGAGGAAGCACGAGAGTCCCGCCCACATCCAGAGGAGCCCCTTCTGCCTCCTAGCTCGAGAGGAAGGATTCATTCCCTGTGTGCTCGTGAAAGAATTTCCGGCGTTCCCCTCGCATCTCAAGAGGCGGCACTCTCCACAAGTAAGGCAAGCAGAACTCCAGGGTCGTGCCACCATTACCAGAGTCCTCCAGATGTCTCAGTCCTTTCCAGGGAAACCTGTTTCCCTGCACTGCTTCGTTTTCAAGCCGAGGATCGACTCACACCACGGTGGCACGTGGGACAGCCCTGTGGGAAAGCCTCATGGGAAAACCTCCTGGAAAGCCTCGAGGGAAAGCCACAGATCCCTTGATCCACGCGAAGGGTAGCGTGACACTGCTGCTACAGCTCGGGAGGAAAGAGCACGTGCATGCCCCCACTTGAGACTCGGACTGACTCCCCTGGGAGACTGCAGAAGTACCCCAAGATCCATGTCAGCGCTGGAGAGGAATCCTCAGGTTTCGGAACCGACTCCACACAAGGTCTTAGGCCCTGGCATCGACGGGAGAGGAATCCCGCGAGGCTCCCGAGCAACTCGAAGGGGACTGGCCTTTCCTGAGGCCACCAGAGCGGGTCCCTGAGGTCCCTGTCGTAAGTCAAGAGCACCTGCCACAACTCGAGAAAATCCAGGAGGTTCTCCCCTCCAGGCGAGTTGAGAGCCATTTCCGCTGAGGCGTCTCGAGGCTAATCACACCTAAACTCTGGAACTTCCAAAGGGTCCTTCACACCCTTGCTGCAACTCAAGAAGTTCCCCGACATACCCGTCTCCACTCTAGAGGAAGGGAGTGTCCCGCCCATATCCAGAGGGCCCCGTTTCCGCCTGCTAGCTCGAGAGGAGGGATCCTTTCCCTGCGTGGTCGGGAAAGAATTCCCGGCGTTCCCGTCGCATCTCAAGTGGAGGCGCTCTCCACAGGAAAGGCGAGAGGAACTCCAGGGTCGTGCCACATTCCCAGAGTCCCCCGGATGTCTCAGTCCATTCCAGGGAAACCTGTTTTCCCTGCACTGCCTCGACTTTCAAGCCGAGGATCGACTCACACCACGGTGGCACGTGGGACAGCCCTGTGGGAAAGCCTCGTGGGAAAGGCTCGTGGAAAGCCTCGAGGGAAAGCCCCTGATCCCTTGATCCACGCGAAGGGAAACGTGACACTGCTGCTACAGCTCGGGAGGAAAGCGCACGTGCATGCCCCCCTCGAGACGAGGACTGACTCCCCTGGGAGACTTCAGAAGTACCCCAAGATCCATGTCAGCACTGGAGAGAAATCCTCAGGTTCCGGCACTGACTCCACACAAGGTTTAGGCCCCAGCATCGACGGGAGAGGAAACCGAGAGGCCCCCGAGAGGCCCCCGAGCAACTCGAAAGGGGACTGGCCTTTCCTGAGGCCACCAGAGCGGGTCGCTGAGGTCCCGTCGTAAGTCGAGAGCACCTGCCGCAACTCGAGAAAATCCAGGAGGTTCTCCCGTCCAGGCGAGATGAGGCCCATTTCCTCTGAGGCGTCTCGAGGCTAATCACACCTAACCTCTGGAACTTCCAAAGGGTCCTTCACACCCTTGCTGCAACTCAAGAAGTTCCCCGACATACCCGACTCCACTCGAGAGGAAGCACGAGTGTCCCGCCCACATCAAGAGGAGCCCCGGTTCCGCCTCCTAGCTCGAGAGGAGGGATCCTTTCCCTGCGTGGTCGGGAAAGAATTCCCGGCGTTCCCGTCGCATCTCAAGTGGAGGCGCTCTTCACAGGAAAGGCGAGAGGAACTCCAGTGTCGTACCACATTCCCAGAGTCCCCAGATGTCTCAGTCCATTCCAGGGAAAACTGTTTTCCCTGCTCTGCCTCGACTTTCAAGCCGAGGATCGACTCACACCACGATGGCACGTGGGACAGCCTGTTGGAAAGCCTCGAGGGAAAGCCCCTGATCCCTTGATGCTCGCGAAGGGAAGCGTGACACTGCTGCTACAGCTCGGGAGGAAAGCGCACGTGCATGCCCCCACTCGAGACGAGGACTGACTCCCCTGGGGAGACTCCAGAAGTACCCCAAGATCCATGTCAGCACTGGAGAGGAATCCTCAGGTTCCGGCACCGAATCCACACAAGGTCTTATGCCGGGGTCCAGCCCCGGTGGATCCAGGGAATTCGAAGGGTGGACGGCGTTGGTGTGGAAAGACTTGTTTATTTATTAATGTAAGATTACATTAGGAAACTATAGTGTAGTAAGAAGATTAAGTGGAGGAAGAGTGCTGAATAGCTTGGTTTTCGCGGACGGCCAATAAAATTCCAGACAAGGAATTTGCACCACCTACGTTGGCCACCGGCGCCCGCTTGAATATCTAAGGGTGCCTCGCCTTAAGCTCCCTTTCATGCGGGTCTTAACAGCCAGGCCAAGTAAGTAGACCTGGCGAGCCTCCGCACTCCATGTGGAGATTCAGCCTGAAGTTATAGTAAAGAGCAGAGAGAAGGAAAGGTAGAGAAGAAGAAAGAGGGAGAAAGACACAGGGGGAGCCAGAGTCCCAAGAAACCAGGCTGAGAGACTAGTTCGAGAAGCTGGTCCGAGAAACTGGCCCCCGGCCCCTGGCCTCCTCCTTTATTGTTCAGCAGGTCTTTTATACTTTTGATAATACATGGAGATCAATGGATAACACAAAATTATGTAGTGTTCGCAACCCAGATTCTTTCTGTATATCATTTTGTATACAAAAGGTCTCAGGTAATTTACATTATCTTCTGGCCAAGAGGCTTGTTAACACTTTTTCGCTCTCTTCCTTAATGAATGTTAATTTTGTTTCCCCTGAAGTGTTTTTCTTTAATCTGCATCTCCTTAAAGCACTAAAGTTACATCTCTATAGAACAAAGGTGCAGTGGGTTATAACAAAGAAGGTACTTAACTCAAAGATCTAATGTTGCTAATACCAGGTCTACTACTTGTTTTTCACATACCAACTATATCTAAAAATAAAGGATATGAAAATTTGGCAGCAAGCATTGACCCAAAAAATGAAACTTTTAATCAGTCCTATTCTAAAGATTCTGACTCCTCAGAAGCTCCTGCATTCCTAGGATGTTTTAAGCTTCCTGTGCCTCCGGCGGTCAGGAGGCCTCAAACAATCACAAGCGCAGCTGTACGAGTTCTACAGGCAGGCTAGAAAGCCATCAGAGGTTTTTGGATTGAAACACTCTTTCAAATGCAGAAGACTAACGCCCTGAATTGACTTTTTCCAGAAAAGGTCAGAAGAGTGAAAAAGCAGAGCACAAAAACCGGCAGATTTTTTTGGGGTACATGCTTAAAAATTTCCAGAGGGGTCCCTGAAGTCTGAGCACGCCTTGCGTATGTCAGCTTCCTTCCTCATAACCTTGTCACGGGCGGCTTCCTCACACTGGCTCCCGGCAGCCTTAGGCCCCGCATCGACGGGAGAGGAATCCGAGAGGCCCCGAGGAACTCGCTTGGGGACTGGCCTTTCCTGAGGCCACCAGAGCGGGTCCCTGAGGTCCCTGTCGTAAGTCAAGAGCACCTGCCGCAACTCGAGAAAATCCAGGAGGTTCTCCCCTCCAGGCGTGGAGCATTTTCCGCTGGGCCGTCTCGAGGCTAATCACA
>NW_017218212.1:0-12041 GCF_001704415.2 Capra hircus | reverse complement strand
CCCGAGTCCCGGAGCAACTCGGGGGGATTGGCCTTCCTGAGGCCACCAGAGCAGGTGAGGTCCCCGTCGTAAGTCGAGAGCACTGCCCCAACTCGAGAAAATACACGAGGTTCTCCCCTCCAGGCGAGATGAGGCCATTTCGCCGAGTCTCGAGGCTAATCACACCTAACATCTGGAACTTCCAAAGGGTCCTTCACACCCTTGCTGGCAACTCAAGAAGTTCCCCGACATACCGTCTCCACTCGAGAGGAAGCACGAGAGTCCCGCCACATCCAGAGGAGCCCCGTTTCCGCCTCCTTGCTCGAGAGACAGGTTCCTTTCGCTGCGTGGTCGGGAAAAGAATTCCCGGCGTTCCTGTCGCATCTCAAGAGGAGGCACTCTCCACAGGAAAGGCGAGAGGAACTCCAAGGTCGTGCCACCATTCCCAGAGTCCTCCAGATATCTCAGTCCATTCCAGGGAAACTTGTTTTCCCTGCACTGCGTCGACTTTCAAGCCGAGAATCGACTCACACCACGGTGGCACGTGGGACAGTCCTGTGGGAAAGCCTCAAGGGAAAGCCCCTGATGCCTTGATTCACGCGAAGGGAAGCGTGACACTGCTGCTACAGCTCGGGAGGAAAGAGCACGTGCATGTCCCCCACTCGAGACGAGGACTGACTCCCCTGGGGAGACTCCAGAAGTACCCAAGATCCATGTCAGCACTGGAGAGGAATCCACAGGTTTCGGCACCGACTCCACTCAAGGTCTTAGGCCCGGCATCGGAGGGAGAGGAATCCCGAGAGGCCCCCGAGCAACTCGCATGGGGACTGGCCTCTCCTGAGGCAAACCAGAGCGGGTCTCTGAGGTCCCCATCGTAAGTCGAAAGCACCTGCCGCAACTAGAGAAAGTCGAGGAGGTTCTCCCCTCCAGGCGAGATGAGGCCCATTTCGCGCTGAGGCGTCTCAAGGCTAATCACATCTAACGTCTGGAACTTCCAAAGCGTCCTTCACACCCTTGCTGCAACTCAAGAAGTTCCCGACATACCCGTTCTCCTCTCGAGAAAAAGCACGAGAATCCCGGCCACATCCAGAGGAGCCCCGTTTCCGCCTCCTAGCTCAAGAGGAGGGATCCTTTCCTGCGAGGTGGGAAAGATTTCCCAGCGTTCCGTCGCATCTCAAGAGGAGGCGCTCTCCACAGGAAAGGCGAGAGGAACTCCAGGGTCATGCCACCATTCCCAGAGTCGCCCTGATGTCTCAGTCCATTCCAGGGAAACCTGTTTTCCCTGCACTGCCTCGACTTTCAAGCGAGGATCGACTCACACCAGGTGGCACGTGGGACAGCCCTGTGGGAAAGCCTCGTGGGAAAGCCTCGAGGGAAAGCCCACAGATCCCTTGATCCACGCTAAGGGAAGCGTGACACTGCTGCTTCAGCTCGGGAGCAAAATGTCACGTGGATGCCGCAACTCGAGACAAGGACTGAGTCCCCCTGGGTAGGCTCCAGAAGTTCCCCAAGATCCATGTCAGCACTGGAGAGTAATCCTCAGGTTCCGAAACCAATTCCACACATGGTCTTAAGCACCGGCATCGACGGGAGAGGAATCCCGAGAGGCCCCTGAGCAACTCACATGGGGTTTGGCCTTTCCTGAGGCCACCAGAGCATGTCCCTGAGGTCCCCGTCGTAAGTCGAGAGCACCTGCCGCAACTCGAGAAAATCCAGGAGGTTCTCCCCTCCAGGGGAGATGAGGCCCATTTCCGATGAGGCTTCTAGAGGCTAATCACACCAAACTTCTGGAAACTTCCAAAGGGTCCTTCTCACCCTTGGCTACCAACTCAAGAAGTTCCCCGGCATACCTGACTCCACTACAAGATGAAGCACGAGAGTCCCGCCCACATCCAGAGGAGACCCGTTTCCGCCTCCTTGCTCGAGAGACGGGTTCCTTTCCCTGCGTGGTCGGGAAAGAATTCCCGCGTTCCTGTCGCATCTCAAGAGGAGGCACTCTCCACAGGAAAGGCGTGAGGAACTCCAGGGTTGTGCCACCATTCCCAGAGTCCTCCAGATATCTCAGTCCATTCCAGGGAAACCTGTTTTTCCCTGCACTGTTTCGACTTTCAAGCCGAGGATCGACTCACACCCACGGTGGCACGTGGGACAGCCTATGGGAAAGCCTCGTGGGAAAGCCTCCTGGGAAAGGCTCGAGGGAAAGCCACTGATCCCTTGATCCACGTGAAGGGAAGCGAGACACTGCTGCTACAGCTCGGGAGGAAAGCGTACGTGCATGCCCCCACACGAGACGAGGACTGACTCCCTGGGGAGACTCCAGAAGTACCCAAGATCCATGCCAGCACTGGAGAGGAATACTCAGGTTCCGGCACCGTCTCCACACAAGGTCTTAGGCCCCAGCATCTACGGAGAGGAATCCCGAGAGGCCCCCGAGCAACTCGCATGGGGACTGGCTTTCCTGAGGCCACCAGAGCGGGTCCCTGAGGTCCCCGTAGTAAGTCGAGAGATCCTGCCGCAACTCGAGAAAATTCAGGAGGTTTTACCCTCCAGGCGAGATGAGGCCCATTTCCGATGAGGGCGTCTGGAGGCTAATCACAGCTAACCCCTGGAACTTCCAAAGGGTCCTTCACACCCTTGCTGCAACTCAAGAAGTTCCCCGACATACCCGTCTCCACTTGAGAGGAAGCACGAGAGTCCCGCCCACATCCAGAGGAGCCCCGTTTCCGCCTCCTAGCTCGAGAGGAGGGATCCTTTCCCGGCGTGTTCGGAAAGAATTCCCGGCATTCCCGTCGCAAGTCAAGAGGAGGCGCTGTCCACAGGAAAGGCGAGAGGAACTCCAGGGTCGTGCCACATTCGCAGAGTCCCCCAGATTTCTCAGTCCATTCCAGGGAAACCTGTTTCCCTGGACTGGCCTCGACTTTCAAGCCGAGGATCGACTCACACCACGGTGGCACGTGGGACAGTCCTGTGGGAAAGCCTCCTGGGAAAGCCTCGTGGGAAAGCGTCGAGGGAAAGCCCCTGATGCCTTGATCCACGCAAAGGGAAGCGTGACACTGCTGCTACAGCTCGGGAGGAAAGAGCACGTGCATGCCCCCACTCGAGACGAGGACTGACTCTCCTGGGGAGACTCCAGAAGTACCCCAAGATCCATGTCAGCACTGGAGAGGAATCCACAGGTTTCGGCACCGACTCCACTCAAGGTCTTAGGCCCCGGCATCGAGGGGAGAGGAATCCCGAGAGGCCCCCGAGCAACTCGCATGGTAACTGGCCTTTCCTGAGGCCACCAGAGCGGGTCCCTGAGGTCCCCGTCGTAAGTCGAGAGCACCTGCCGCAACTCGAGAAAATCCAGGAGGTTCTCCCCTCCAGGCAAGATGAGGACCATTTCCGCTGAGGCTTCTCGAGGCTAATCACAGCTAACCTCTGGAACTTCCAAAGGGTCCTTCACACCCTTACTGCAACTCAAGAAGTTCCCCGACTTACCCGGCTCCACTCGAAAGGAAGCACGAGAGTCCCGCCCACATCCAGAGGAGACCCGTTTCTGCCTCCTAGCTCGAGAGGAGGGATCCTTTCCCTGCGTGGTCGGGAAAGAATTCCCGCGGTTCCGTCGCATCTCAAGAGGAGGCGCTCTCCACAGGAAAGGCGAGAGGAACTCCAGGGTCGTGCCACCATTCCCAGAGTGCCCCAGATGCTCAGTCCATAACAGGGAAACCAGTTTCCCAGCACTGCCTCGACTTTCAAGCCAAGGACGACTCACAACACGGTGGCATGTGAGACAGCCCAGTGGGTAAACGTCGTGGGAAAGCCTCGTGGCAAAGCCTCGTGAGAAAGCCTCCACGGAAAGCCACAGATTCCTGGATCCACACGAAGGGAAGCGTGACACTGATGCTACAGCTCTGGAGGAAATTGCACGTGCATGCATCCACTAGAGACGAGGACTGACTCACCTGGGAGACTCCAGAAGTACCCCAAGGTCCATGTAAGCACTGGAGAGGTTTTCTCAGGTTCCGGCACCGACTCCACACAAGGTATAAGGCGCCGGCATCGACGGGAGAGGAATCCCGAGAGGCCCCCGAGCAACTCGCATGGTGACTGGCCTTTCCTGAGGCCACCAGAGCGGGTCCCTGAGGACCCCGTCTTAAGTCCACAGCACCTGCCGCAACTCGAGAAAATTCAGGAGGTTCTCCGCTTCAGGCGACATGAGGCCCATTTGTGCTGAGGCGTCTCGAGACTAATCACACCTAACCTCTGGAACTTCCAAAGCGTCTTTCACACCCTTGCTGCAACTCAAGAAGTTCCTCGACATACCCGTTTCCCCTCGAGAGGAAGCACGAGAGTCCGCCCACATCCAGAGGAGCCCCGTTTCCGCCTCATAGTTCCAGAGGAGGGATCCTTTCCATACGTGGTCGGGTAAGTATTCCTGGCGTTCCCGTCGCATCTCAAGAGGAGGCGCTCTCCACAGGAAAGGCGAGAGGAACTCCAGGGTCGTGCCACCATTCCCAGAGTCCCCCAGATGCTCAGTCCAAGCCAGGGAAACCAGTTTTCCCTGCACTGCCTCGACTTTCAAGCCGAGGATCGACTCATACAACGGTGGCACGTGGGACAGCCCTGTGGGAAAGCCTCGCGGGAAAGCCTCATGGGAAAGCCTCGAGGTAAACCCCTGAACCCTTGATCCACAAGAAGGGAAGCGTGACACTCCTGCTATAGCTCGGGAGTGCACGTGCATGCCCCCACTCGAGACGAGGACTGACTCCCCTGGGAGACTCCAGAAGTACCCCAAGATCCATGTCAGCACTGGAGAGGAATCTCAGGTTCCGGCACCGAACTCGCACAAGATCTGAGGCCCCGGCCTTGACGGGCGAGGAATCCCGAGAGGCCCCCGAGCCACTCGCATGGGGACTGGCCTTTCCTGAGGCCACCAGAGCGGGTCCCTGAGGTCCCCGTCGTAAGTCGAGAGCACCTGCCGCAACTCGAGAAAATCCAGGATGTTCTCCCTCCAGGCGAGATGAGGCCCATTTCCGCTGAGCCGTTTTGAGGCTAATCACATCTAATATCTGGAACTTCCAAAGGGTCTTCACACCCTTGCTGCAACTCAAGAAGTTCCCCGACATACCCGTCTCCACTCGAGAGGAAGCACGAGAGTCAGGCCCACATCCAGAAGAGCCCCATTTCCGCCTCCTATCCCGAGAGGAGGGATCCTTTCCCTGCGTGGTTGGAAAACAATTCCCAGTGTTCCCATCGCATCTCAAGAGGAGGCACTCTCCACGGGAAAGGCGATAGGAACTCCAGGGTCGTGCCACCATTTACAGAGTCCTCCAGATGTCTAAGTCCATTCAAGGGAAATCTGTTTTCCCTGCACTGTTTCGACTTTTAAGCCGAGGATCGACTCACACCACGGTGGCACGTGGGACAGCCCTGTGGGAAAGCCTCGTGGGAAAGCCTCGTGGGAAATCCTCGTAGGAAAGCCTTGAGGGAAAGCCTAGAATTCCTTGATCCACGCGAAGGGTAGCGTGACACTACTGCTACAGCTCGGAAGGAAAACGCACGTGCATGCCCCAATCGAGACGAGGACTGACTCCCCTCTAGAGACTCCAGAAGTACTCCAAGATCCATGTCAGCACTGGAGAGGAATCCTCAGGTTCCGACACCGACTCCACACATGGTCTTACGCCCCGGCATCGACGGGAGAGGAATCCCGAGAGGCCCCGAGCAACTCGCATGGGGACTGGCCTTTCCTGAGGCCACCAGAGTAGGTCCCTGAAGACCCCGTCGTAAGTCGAGAGCACCCGCCGCAACTCGAGAAAATCCAGGAGGTTCTCCCCTCCAGGCGAGATGAGGCCCATTTCCGCTGAGGCGTCTCGAGGCTAATCACACCTAACCTCTGGAACTTCCAAAGGGTCCTTCACACCCTTGATGCAACTCAAGAAGTTCCCGGACATACCCGTCTCCACTCGAGAGGAAGCACGAGAGTCCCGCCCACATCCAGAGGAGCCCTTTTCGTCCTCCTAACTCGAGAGGAGGGATCCTTTCCCTGCGTGGTCGGGAAAGAATTCCCGGCGTTCCCGTTGCATCTCAAGAGGAGGCGCTCTCCACAGGAAAGGCAAGAGGAACTCCAGGGTCGTGCCACATTCCCAGAGTCCCCCAGATGTCTCAGTCCATTCCAGGGAAACCTGTTTTCCCTGCACTGCCTCGACTTTCAAGCCGAGGATCGACTCAAACCAGGGTGGCACGTGGGACAGCCCTGTGCGAAAGCCTCGTGGGAAAGCCTCGTGGGGAAGCCTCGAGGGAAAGCCACAGAACCCTTGACATACGCGAAAGCAAGCGTGACACTGCTGCTACCGCTCGGGAGGAACGCGCACGTGCATGCCCCCACTCGAGACGAGGACTGACTCCCCTGGGGAGACGCGAGAAGTACCCCAAGATCCATGTCAGCACTGGAGAGGAATCCTCAGGTTCCGCACCGACTCCACACAAGGTCTTAGGCGACTGCATCTACGGGAGAGGAATCCCGAGAGGGCCCCGAGCAACTCGCATGGCGTCTGGCCTTTCCTGAGGCCACCAGAGAGGGTCCCTGATGTCCCCGTCATAACTCGAGAGCACCTGCCACAACTCGAGAAAATCCAGGTGTTTCTCCCCTCCAGGCGAGATGAGGACCATTTCCGCTGAGGGGTCTCGAGGCTAATCACACCTAACCTCTGGAACTGCCAAAGGGTCCCTCACACCCTTGCTGCAACTCAACAAGTTCCCCGACATATCCGTCTCCACTCGAGAGGAAGCACGAGAGTCCCGCCCACATCCAGAGGAGTCCCGTTTCCGCCTCTTAGCTCGAGAGGAGGGATCCTTTCCCTGCGTGTTCGGGAAAGAATTCCCGGGGATCCCGTCGCATCTCAAGAGGAGGCGCACTCCACAGGAAAGGCGAGAGGAACTCCTGGGTTGTGCCACCATTCCCAGAGTCCCCCAGATGTCTCAGTCCATTCCAGGGAAACCCGTTTTCCCTGCACTGCCTCGACTTTCAAGCCGAGAATCGACTCACACCACGGTGGCACGTGGGACAGCCCTGTGGGAAAGCCTCGTGGGAAAGCCTCAAGGGAAAGCCACAGATCCCTTGATCCACGCAAAGGGAAGCGTGACACTGCTGCTTCAGCTCGGGAGCAAATCTCACGTGGATGCCCCAACTCGAGACGAGGACTGAGTCCCCTGGGTAGGCTCCCGAAGTTCCCCAAGATCCATGTCAGCACTGGAGAGTAATCCTCAGGTTCCTACAACAATTCCACACATGGTCTTAAGCCCCGGCATCGACGGGAGAGGAATCCCGAGAGGCCCCTGAGCAACTCACATGGGGTTTGGCCTTTCCTGAGGCCACCAGAGCAGGTCCCTGAGGTCCCCGTCGTAAGTCGAGAGCACCTGCCGCAACTCGAGAAAATCCAGGAGTTTCTCCCCTCCAGGGGAGATGAGGCCCATTTCCGCTGAGGCTTCTAGAGGCTAATCACACCTAACTTCTGGAACTTCCAAAGGGTCCTTCTCACCCTTGCTACAACTCAAGAAGTTCCCCGGCATACCCGACTCCACTCAGGATGAGGCACGAGAGTCCCGCCCACATCCAGAGGAGACCCGTTTCCGCCTCCTTGCTCGAGAGACGGGTTCCTTTCCCTGCGTGGTCGGGAAAGAATTCCCGGCGTTCCTGTCGCATCTCAACACGAGGCACTCTCCACAGGAAAGGCGTGAGGAACTCCAGGGTTGTGCCACCATTCCCAGAGTCCTCCAGATATCTCAGTCCATTCCAGGGAAACCTGTTTTCCCTGCACTGTTTAGACTTTCAAGCCGAGGATCGACTCACACCACGGTGGCACGTGGGACAGCCCTATGGGAAAGCCTCGTGGGAAAGCCTCCTGGGAAAGGCTCGAGGGAAAGCAACTGATCCCTTGATCCACGTGAAGGGAAGCGTGACACTGCTGCTACAGCTTGGGAGGAAAGCGTACGTGCATGCCCCCCACTCGAGACGAGGACTGAGTCCCCTGGGGAGACTCCAGAAGTACTCCAAGATCCATGTCAGCATTGGAGAGGAATCCTCAGGTTCCGGCACCGACTCCACACAAGGTCTTAGGACCGGGCATCCGACGGGAGAGGAATCCCGAGAGGCCCCCGAGCAACTCGCATGGTGACTGGCCTTTCCTGAGGCCACCAGAGCGGGTCTCTGAGGTCCCCGACCTAAGTCGAGAGCACCTGCCGCAACTCGAGAAAATCGAGGAGGTTCTCCCTCCAGGAGAGATAAGGCCCATTTCCGTGAGGCGTCTCAAGGCTAATCACACCTAACCTCTGGAACTTCCAAAAGGTCCTTCACACCCTTGCTGAAACTCAGGAAGTTCCCGTGCATACCCGTCTCCACTCGAGAGGAAGCACGAAAGTCCCGCCCACATCCAGAGGAGCCCCGTTTCCGCCTCCTAGCTCGAGAGGAGCGATCCATTCCCTGCGTGGTCGGGAAAGAATTCCCGGCGTTGCCATAGCATCTCAAGAGTAGGCACTCTCCACGGGAAAGGCGAGAGGAACTCCAGGGTCTTGCTACCATTCCCAGAGTCCTCCAGATGTCTAAGTCCATTCAAGGGAAACCTGTTTTCCCTGCACTGTTTCGACTTTCAAGCAGAGGATCGACTCACACCACGGTGCCACGTGGGACAGCCCTGTGGGAAAGCGTCGTGGGAAAGCCTCGTGGGAAAGCCTCGAGGGAAAGCCACGGATCCCTTGATCCACGCGAAGGGAAGCATTACAATGCTGCTACAGCTCGAGAGTAAAGCGCACTTGTATGACCCCACTCGAGACGAGGACTGAAACCACTGGTGACAGTCCAGAAGTTCCCCAAGATCCATTTCAGCACTGGAGAGGAATCCTCAGGTTCCAGAACCGACTCCACACAATGTCTTAGGCCCCGGCATCGACGGGAGAGGAATCCCGAGAGGTCCCCCGAGCAACTCGCATGGGGACTGGCCTTTCCTGAGGCCACCAGAGCGGGTCCCTGAGGTCCCCGTTAGTAAGTCGAGAGATCCTGCCGCAACTCGAGAAAATTCAGGAGGTTTACCCTCCAGGCGAGATGAGGCCCATTTCCGATGAGGCGTCTGGAGGCTAATCACAGCTAACCCCTGGAACTTCCAAAGGGTCCTTCACACCCTTGCTGCAACTCAAGAAGTTCCCGACATACCCGTCTCCACTTGAGAGGAAGCACGAGAGTCCCGCCCACATCCAGAGGAGCCCCGTTTCCGCCTCCTAGCTCGAGAGGAGGGATCCTTTCCCGCGTGTTCCGGAAAGAATTCCCGGCATTCCCGTCGCAAGTCAAGAGGAGGCGCTGTCCACAGGAAAGGCGAGAGGAACTCCAGGGTCGTGCCACATTCGCAGAGTCCCCCAGATTTCTCAGTCCATTCCAGGGAAACCTGTTTTCCTGGACTGCCTCGACTTTCAAGCCGAGGATCGACTCACACCACGGTGGCACGTGGGACAGTCCTGTGGGAAAGCCTCCTGGGAAAGCCTCGTGGGAAAGCGTCGAGGGAAAGCCCCTGATGCCTTGATCCACGCAAAGGGAAGCGTGACACTGCTGCTACAGCTCGGGAGGAAATAAAGAGCAACCGTGCCATGGCCCCGACCCGAGACGAGGATGACTCTCCTGAGGGGAAGCCCTCCAGAAGTACCATTCTTGTGTTGTTCAACCAAGATCCATGTAGCACTGGAGAGGAATCCGACAGTTTCGGCACCGACTCACTCAAGGCTAGGCCTGCCGCATCGAGGGGATATTGCCCGAAGCCCGAGCAACTCGCATGGTAACTTGCCTTTCTATAGAGGCTTCCTACGCAAGATAGGTTGTCATGAGGTTTACCCCAGTCAGTAAGCTATCAGAAGGCACCACTTGCCAGCACACTCCGACGAAAATCCAGGAGGTTCTCCCCCTCCAGGCAAGAACTAAGGACCATTTCCCCTGCAGCGCTTCTTCGAGGCTCATCACGTGAACCTCTGAAAACTTCCAAAAGGGTTCCTTCACATCACCCTTACTGCAACTCAAAGTTCCGCCGACTTACCGGGCTCCACTCGAAAGGAAGCCGCGAGAGTCCCGCCACATCCCAGCAGGAGACCCGTTGCTGTCCTCCTAGCCGAGAGGAGGATCTTCCCTGCGTGGATTCGGGAAACGAATTCCCGAGCGGTATTACCAAGGTCGCAACTGCACAAGAGTGACCATACGCTTCTCAAGCACCCAAGGATAAGGCGGAGGAACTCCAGGGTCGTGCCCATTCTTACGCAGCAAAGACGTGGAGACGCCACCAGCATGTCCTCAGTCTAACTGAATACAGGGTAAACCAAGTTTCCCCGGAGCGGAGCTGCTCGGCACTTTGCAAGCCAGCGACGGGACTGCACAACAACGGGTGGGGCATGTGAGGACAGGCGCCAGTGGGTAAGACCGGCTGGGAAGAGGGCTCTCGTGGCAAAGACTCGTGAGAAAGCCTCCACGGAAAGACACACTAGATTTCCTGGATCCACACGGAAGGGGAAGGCGTGAAAACTATGATGGTGAAGGCAGAGTCTGGAGAGGGAGAATTGCAGCGTAGCATATCAGTGCATAACCACTAAGAAAAGAGGACTGACTGCAACCTGGAAGCTCCAGAAAAAGTTAACCCTAAAGGCATACAATTGTATATGAACACTCAGGAGAGGTTATCTGCAAGGGTATTCCGGGGGAGGGGGGGGGGCAATATATTCCTATATACTTTTACGTTAAGCATCCTCACACCTAAAAGGTATGAAAGCAGCGAATCATAGCGGTAGAAGAGGTCCGAGAGGCCGCCGAGAACTCGCATGGTGACTTGGCTTTTCGGAGTCGCCACCAGAGCGGGTCCCTGAGGACCCTTAGAATTGAACAAAGTATCCGTCTTTAACAGCTTCCACAGCAACGCATTGCACTTCTACCGTATCGAGTAAAATAATTTCAAGGGAAGGTTCTCCGCTTTCAAGATGCGATACTTAACTGAGGTCTCTCCTTTGGTTGGGATTAGCTGTTCTCGTAAGTACTCATCCACTAACCTCGCTTCGAACTTTCCCCAAATGTCTTTCTCGTTACCCTTGCTTCGGCAACTCAAATATGAAGTTCCTCGACATATTTTCGGTACCCGTTTCACCTCTCGAGAAGTAAAGTCACGAGGGTCCTGCCCACATTCACGAGGTGGAATCATATTCTGTTTCTCCAAGTCCTCCTCTCTAGCTAATGGAGGAGGATCCTTTACCTGTCGTGTCGGGAAACGAATTTCCTGGCGTTCCCGTCGCATGTTCAAGAGAGGGCCGGCTCCTATAAAAAATCAACTAGGATAGCGAGAGTGAAAGCTTCTACAGGGTCATATTTAGCCATTACATCAAAAATATTACAAGAAGCCCCAGAAAGGTGCTCAAGTCCATTGGAAAGGGTGAAAATACCTGTAGTTCCCCTGAAAACTTGCCGGGAGTCGACGCGTTTCCAAAGACGAGGTCGACATCAACGTGTTCGAATCCAGGTTGGCAACGTACGTGAACAGCCCTGGTGGCAGAGAGAACAGCCTCGTGGGAAAGCGCTCGTGGGAAAAGGCCTCGGAGGGAAAGGCCACAGACTGATCCAAGAGAAAGGAAGCGTGAGGAGCTGAGGCTGGGCTGAGCAGGCGTTGGGAGGAAAGGGCGCACGGTGGCATGGGGCGCCCACGGTGGCGGGGACGAGGAGCTGACGCCCGGTCTGGGGAGACCTCCAGAAGTGTACACGCGCCGACGGGGGAGCACGAAAAAACTCCATGGCAAGCTAACTAGACAGACGGAATCCTCAAGGTTCCGGCACCTGACTCCACATCAATAGTCTTAGGCATCTCCGGTATGTCGGAAGGGAATCCGAGAGGCCTTCCGCGGAGCGGACGTGCTGGACAGGTGGGGACGGTGGGCCTTGTCCTGAGGCCGGACCGAGAGGCGGTCCCTGGGAGGGTCCAGTGGCCGTAGAGGTCGGGAGATCAGCCTGCCGCAAGGTGCGAGGAAGGAAGTCCAGGGAGGGTTGGCGGCACCCTCGGGCAGGCGAG
>NW_017218211.1:0-12041 GCF_001704415.2 Capra hircus | reverse complement strand
GTGCGCTTTCCTCCCGAACTGTAGCAGCAGTGTCACGTTTCCCTTCGCGAGGATCAAGGGATCTGTGTCTTTCCCTCGAGGCTTCCCCACGAGTGTTTCCAACGAGGCTTTCCCACAGGGCTGTCCCACGTGCCACCTGGTGTGAGTCGATCCTCGGCTTGAAATTCGAGGCAGTTCAGGGAAAACAGGTTCCCTGAATGGACTCAGACATCTGGGGGAGTCTGGGAATGGTGGCACGACCCTGGAGTTCCTCTCGCCTTTCCTGTGGAGAGCACCTCCTTTTGAGATGCGACGGGAATGCCGGGAATTCTTTCCCGACCACGCAGGGAAAGGATCCCTCCTCTCGATAGGAGGCGGAATCGGGGCTCCTCTGGATATGCCGGGACTCTCGTGCTTCCTCTCGAGTGGAGACGGGTATGTCGGGGAACTTCTTGAGTTGCAGCAAGGGTGTGAAGGACCTTTGGAAGTTCCAGGGTTTAGTTGTGATTAGCCTCGAGACCACGGCGGAAATGGGCCTCATCTCGCCTGGAGAGGAGAACCTCCTGGAATTTCTCGAGTTGCGGCAGGTGCTCTCGACTTACGACGGGCACCTCAGGGACCGAAATGTGGCCTCAGGAAAGGCCAGTCCCATGTGAGTTGCTCGGCGGGCCTCTCGGGATTCCTCTCCCGTCGATGCCAGGGCCTAAGACTTGTGTGGATTCGGTGCGGAACCTGAGGATTCCTCTCCAGTGCTGACATGGATCTTGGGGTACTTCTGGATTCTCCCCAGGGAAGTCAGTCCTCGTCTCTAGTGGGGCCTGCACGTGGATTTCCTCCCGAGCTGTAGCAGCAGTGTCATGCTTCCCTTTGCGGGATCAAGTGATCTGTGGCTTTCCCTCGAGGCTTTCCCACGAGGCTTTCCCACGAGGCTTTCCCACAGGGCTGTCCACGTGCCAACCGTGGTGTGAGTCGATCCTCCGGCTTGAAAGTCGAGGCCCTGCAGGCAAAACAGGTTTCCCTGGAATGGACTGAGACATCTGGGGGACCTGGGAATGGAGGCACGACCCTGTAGTTCCTCTCGCCTTTCCTGTGGAGAGCGGCCTCCTCTTGAGATGCGACGGGAACGCCGGGAATTCTTTCCCCACCACGCAGGGAAAGGATCCCTCCTCTCGAGATAGCAGGCAGAAACGGGCTCCTCTGGATGTGGGTGGGACTCTCGTGCTTCCTCTCGAGTGGAGACGGGTATGTTTGGGAACTTCTTGAGTTGCAGCAAGGGTGTGAAGAACCTTGTGGAATTTCCAGAGGTTTGGTGTGATTAGCCTCGAGACGCCGCATTGGAAATGGGCCTCATCTCGCCTAGAGGGGAGAACCTCCTGGATTTTCTCGAGTTGCGGCAGGTGCTCTCGACTTACGACGGGGACCTCAGGGACCCGCTCTGGTGGCCTCAGGAAAGGCCAGTCCCCATGCGAGATGCTCGCGGGCCTCTCGGGATTCCTCTCCGTCGATGCCGGGGCTTAAGTCCTTGTGTGGAGTTGGTGCCGGAACCTGACAATTCCTCTCCAGTGCCGACATGGATCAGGGGGTACTTCTGGAGTCTCCCCAGGGGAGTCAGCCCTCGTCTCCAGTGGGGGCATGCACGTGCGCTTTCCTCCCGAGCTATAGCAGCAGTGTCGCGCTTCCCTTCCGTGGATCAAGGGTTCTGTGGCTTTCACTCGAGCTTTTCCCACAAGGGCTCTCCCACGTGCCACCGGTGGTGTGAGTCGATCCTTGGCTTGTAAGTGGAAGCTGTGCAGGGAAAACAGGTTTCCCTGGAATGGACTGAGACATCTGGGGGATTCGGGGAATGGTGGCACGACCCTGGATTTCCTATCGCCTTTCCTGTGGAGAGTGCCTCCTCTTGAGATGCGACAGGAACGCGGGGAATTCTTTCCCACCACGCAGGGAAAGGATCCTCCTCTCGAGATAGCAGGCAGGAACGGGGCTCCTCTGGATGTGGGCGGGACTCTCGTGCTTCCTCTCGAGTGGAGACGGGTATGTCGGGGAACTTCTTGAGTTGCAGCAAGGGTGTGAAGGACCCTTTGGTAGTTCCAGAGGTAAGATGTGATTAGCCTCGAGACGACTCAGCGGAAATGGGGCACATCTCGCCTGGAGGGGAGAACTCCTGGATTTTCTCGAGTTGCGGCAAGGGCTCTCGACTTACGACGGGGACCTCAGGGACCCGTACTGGTGGCCGCAGGAAAGGCCAGTCCCCATGCGAGTTGCTCGGGGGCCTCTCGGGATTCCTCTCCCGTCGATGCCGGGGCCTAATATCTTGTGTGGAGTTGGTGCCGGACCTGTGGATTCCTCTCCCTGTGCTGACATGGATCTTGGGGTACGTCTGGAGACTACCCAGGGGAGTCACTCCTCGTCTCGAGTGGGGGCATGCACGTGCCCTTTCCTCCCGAGCTCTAGGAGCAGTGTCACGCTTCCTTCAGGTGGATCAAGGGATCAGGGGCTTTCCCTCGAGGCTTTCCCAGAGGCTTTCCACAAGGCTTTATCACAGGGCTGTCCCACGTGCCACCGTGGTGTGAGTCGATCCTCGGCTTGAAAGTCGAGGCAGTGCAGGGAACACAGATTTCCCTGGAATGGACTGAGACATCTGGGGGACTCTGGGAATGGTGGCACGACCCTGGAGTTCCTCTCGCCTTTCCTGTGGAGAGCGCCTCCTCTTGAGATGCGACGGGAACGCCGGGAATTCTTTCCGACCACGCAGGGACAGGATCCCGCCTCTCGAGCTAGGAGTCGGAATCGGGCTCCTCTGGATGTGGGCAGAACTCTCGTGCATCCTCTCGAGTGGAGACGGGTATGTCGGGGAACTTGTTGAGTTGCAGCAAGGGTGTGAAGGACCCTTTGGCTGTTCGAGACGTTAGGTGTGATTAGACTCGAGACGCCTCAGCGGAAATGGGCTTCATCTCGCCTGGAGGGAAGAATCTCCTGGATTGTCTCGAGTTGCGGCAGGTGCTCTCGACTTACGACGGGGACCTCAGGGACCGCCTCTGGTGGCCTCAGGAAAGGCCAGTCCCCATGCGAGTTGCTCGGGGCCTCTCGGGATTCCTCTCCATCGATGCCGGGGCCTAAGACCTTGTGTGGAGTTGTTGCCGGAACCTGACGATTCTCTCCAGTGCCGACATGGATCTTGGGGTACTTCTGGAGTCTCCCCAGTGGAGTTCAGTCCTCGTCTCCAGTAGGGGCATGCACGTGCGCTTTCCTCCCAGAGCTGTAGCAGCAGTGTAACGATTCCATAGGCGTGGACCAAGGGATCTGTGGCTTTCGCTTGAGGCTTTCCCACGAGGCTTTCCCACGAGGCTTTCCCACAGGGCTGTCCCACGTGCCACCGTGGTGTGAGTCGATCCTAGGCTTGAAAGTCGAGGCAGTACAGGGAAAACAGGTTTGCCTGAATGGACTGAGACATCTGGGGGACTCTGGGAATGGTGGCACGACCCTGGAGTTCCTCTCGCCTTTCCTGAGGAGAGCGCCTCCTCTTGAGATGCGACGGGAATGCCGGAATTCTTTCCCGACCACTCAGGGAAAGGATCCCTCCTCTCGAGCTAGTAGGCGGAAACGGAGATACTCTGGATGTGGGCGGGACTCTCGTGCTTCCTCTCGAGTGGAGACGGGTATGTCGGGGAACTTCTTGAGTTGCAGGAAGGGTGTGAAAGACCGTTTGGAAGTTCCAGAGTTTAGGTGTGATTAGCCTCGAGACGCCTCAGCGGAAATGGGCCTCATCTCGCCTGGAGATGAGAACCTCCTGGATTTTCTCGAGTTGCGGCAGGTGCTCTCGACTTACGACGGGGACCTCAGGGACCCGCTCTGGTGGCCTCAGGAAAGGCCAGTCCCCATGCTAGTTACTCGGGGCCTCTCGGGATTCCTCTCCCGTCGATGCCAGGGCCTAAGACCTTGTGTGGAGTCGATGCCGGAACCTGAGGATTCCTCTCCAGTGCTGACATGGATCTTGGGGTACTTGTGGAGTCTCCTCAGTGGAGTCAGACCTCGTCTCGAGTGGGGGCATGCACGTGCGCTTTCCTCCCGAACTGTAGCAGCAGTGTCACGTTTCCCTTCGCGAGGATCAAGGGATCTGTGTCTTTCCCTCGAGGCTTCCCACGAGTGTTTCCAACGAGGCTTTCCCACAGGGCTGTCCCACGTACCACCCTGGTGTGAGTCGATCCTCGGCTTGAAAGTCGAGGCAGTTCAGGGAAAACAGGTTTCCCTGAATGGACTCAGACATCTGGGGGAGTCTGGGAATGGTGGCACGACCCTGGAGTTCCTCTCGCCTTTCCTGTGGAGAGCGCCTCCTCTTGAGATGCGACGGGAACGCCGGGAATTCTTGACCGACCAGCAGGGAAAGGATCCCTCCTCTCGAGCTAGGAGGCGTAAACGGGGCTCCTCTGAATGTGGGCGGGACTCTCGTGCTTCCTCTCGAGTGGAGACGGGTATGTTGGGGAACTTCTTGAGTTGCAGCAAGGGTGTGAAGAACCTTGTGGAAGTTCCAGAGGTTTGGTGTGATTAGCCTCGAGACGCCGCATGGAAATGGGCCTCATCTCGCCTAGAGGGGAGAACCTCCTGGATTTTCTCGAGTTGCGGCAGGTGCTCTCGACTTACGACGGGGACCTCAGGGACCCGCTCTGGTGGCCTCAGGAAAGGCCAGTCCCCATGCGAGATGCTCGCGGGGCCTCTCGGGATTCCTCTTCCCGTCGATGCCGGGGCTTAAGTCCTTGTGTGGAGTTGGTGCCGGAACCTGACGATTCCTCTCCAGTGCTGACATGGATCTGGGGGTACTTCTGGAGTCTCCCCAGGGGAGTCAGCCCTCGTCTCCAGTGGGGGCATGCACGTGCGCTTTCCTCCCGAGCTGTAGCAGCAGTGTAACGATTCCATAGGCGTGGACCAAGGGATCTGTAGGCTTTCGCTTGAGGCTTTCCCACGAGGCTTTCCCACGAGGCTTTCCCACAGGGCTGTCCCACGTGCCACCGTGGTGTGAGTCGATCCTAGGCTTGAAAGTCGAGGCAGTACAGGGAAAACAGGTTTGCCTGAATGGACTGAGACATCTGGGGACTCTGGGAATGGTGGCACGACCCTGGAGTTCCTCTCGCCTTTCCTGAGGAGAGCGCCTCCTCTTGAGATGGCGACGGGAATGCCGGAATTCTTTCCCGACCACTCAGGGAAAGGATCCCTCCTCTCGAGCTAGTAGGCGGAAACGGAGGTACTCTGGATGTGGGCGGGACTCTCGTGCTTCCTCTCGAGTGGAGACGGGTATGTCGGGGAACTTCTTGAGTTGCAGGAAGGGTGTGAAGAGACCGTTTGGAAGTTCCAGAGGTTAGGTGTGATTAGCCTCGAGACGCCTCAGCGGAAATGGGCCTCATCTCGCCTGGAGATGAGAACCTCCTGGATTTTCTCGAGTTGCGGCAGGTGCTCTCGACTTACGACGGGGACCTCAGGGACCCGCTCTGGTGGCCTCAGGAAAGGCCAGTCCCATGCGTAGTTACTCGGGGGCCTCTCGGGATTCCTCTCCCGTCGATGCCAGGGCTTAAGACCTTGTGTGGAGTTGATGCCGGAACCTGAGGATTCCTCTCCAGTGCTGACATGGATCTTGGGGTACTTGTGGAGTCTCCTCAGTGGAGTCAGTCCTCGTCTCGAGTGGGGGCATGCACGTGCGCTTTCCTCCCGAACTGTAGCAGCAGTGTCACGTTTCCTTCGGCGAGGATCAAGGGATCTGTGTCTTTCCCTCGAGGCTTCCCACGAGTGTTTCCAACGAGGCTTTCCCACAGGGCTGTCCCACGTACCACCCTGGTGTGAGTCGATCCTCGCTTGAAAGTCGAGGCAGTTCAGGGGAAAACAGGTTTCCCTGAATGGACTCAGACATCTGGGGGAGTCTGGGAATTGGTGGCACGACCCTGGAGTTCCTCTCGCCTTTCCTGTGGAGAGCGCCTCCTCTTGAGATGCGACGGGAACGCCGGAATTCTTGACCGACCACGCAGGGAAAGGATCCCTACTCTCGAGCTAGGAGGCCGTAATACGGGGCTCCTCTGAATGTGGGCGGGACTCTCAGTGCTTCCTCTCGAGTGGAGACGGGTATGTGGGGAACTTCTTGAGTTGCAGCAAGGGTGTGAAGAACCTTGTGGAAGTTCCAGAGGTTTGGTGTGATTAAGCCTCGAGACGCCGCATTGGAAATGGGCCTCATCTCGCCTAGAGGGAGAACCTCCTGGATTTTCTCGAGTTGCGGCAGGTGCTCTCGACTTACGACGGGGACCTCAGGGACCCGCTCTGGTGGCCTCAGGAAAGGCCAGTCCCCATGCGAGATGCTCGCGGGCCTCTCGGGATTCCTCTCCCGTCGATGCCGGGGCCTTAAGTCCTTGTGTGGAGTCGGTGCCGGAACCTGACGGATTCCTCTCCAGTGCTGACATGGATCTGGGGTACTTCTGGAGTCTCCCCAGTGGAGTCAGTCCCTCGTCTCCGAGTGGGGGCATGCACGTGCGCTTTCCTCCCGAGCTGTAGCAGCAGTGTAACGATTCCATAGGCGTGGACCAAGGGATCTGTAGCTTTCGCTTGAGGCTTTCCCACGAGGCTTTCCACGAGGCTTTCCCACAGGGCTGTCCCACGTGCCACCGTGGTGTGAGTCGATCCTAGGCTTGAAAGTCGAGGCAGTCAGGGAAAACAGGTTTGCCTGAATGGACTGAGACATCTGGGGGACTCTGGGAATGGTGGCACGACCCTGGAGTTCCTCTCGCCTTTCCTGTGGAGAGCGCCTCCTCTTGAGATGCGACGGGAATGCCGGGAATTCTTTCGCCGACCACTGCAGGGAAAGGATCCCTCCTCTCGAGCATAGGTAGGCGGAAACGGGCATCTCTGGATGTGCGGCGGGACTCTCGTGCTTCCTCTCGAGTGGGAGACGGGTATGTCGGGGAACTTCTTGGAGTTGCAGCGAAGGGTGTGAAGGACCCTTTGGAAGTTCCAGAGGTTTAGGTGTGATTAGCCTCGAGACGCCTCAGCGGAAATGGGCCTCATCTCGCCTGGAGGGGAGAACCTCCTGGATTTCTCGAGTTGCGGCAGGTGCTCTCGACTTACGACGGGGACCTCAGGGGACCCGAATCTGGTGGCCTCAGGAAAGGCCAGTCCCCATGCTAGTTACTCGGGGCCTCTCGGGATTCCTCTCCCGTCGATGCCAGGCCTAAGACTTGTGTGGAGTTGATGCCGGAACCTGAGGATTCCTCTCCAGTGCTGACATGGATCTTGGGTACTTGTGGAGTCTCCTCAGTGGAGTCAGTCCTCGTCTCGAGTGGGGCATGCCGTGCGCTTTCCTCCCGAACTGTAGCAGCAGTGTCACGTTTCCCTTCGCGAGGATCAAGGGATCTGTGTCTTTCCTCGAGGCTTCCCACGAGTGTTTCCAACGAGGCTTTCCCACAGGGCTGTCCCACGTACCACCCTGGTGAGAGTCGATCCTCGGCTTGAAAGTCGAGGCAGTTCAGGGAAAACAGGTTTCCCTGAATGGACTCAGACATCTGGGGAGTCTGGGAATTGTGGCACGACCCTGGAGTTCCTCTCGCCTTTCCTGTGGAGAGCGCCTCCTCTTGAGATGCGACGGGAACGCCGGAATTCTTGACCGACCAGGCAGGAAAGGATCCCTACTCTCGAGCTAGGAGGCGTAAACGGGGCTCCTCTGAATGTGGGCGGACTCTCGGCTTCCTCTCGAGTGGAGACGGGTATGTTGGGGAACTTCTTGAGTTGCAGCAAGGGTGTGAAGAACCTTGTGGAAGTTCCAGAGTTTGGTGTGATTAGCCTCGAGACGCCGCATTGGAAATGGGCCTCATCTCGCCTAGAGGGGAGAACCTCCTGGATTTTCTCGAGTTGCGGCAGGTGCTCTCGACTTACGACGGGACCTCAGGGACCCGCTCTGTGGCCTCAGGAAAGGCCAGTCCCCATGCGAGATGCTCGCGGGCCTCTCGGGTTCCTCTCCCGTCGATGCGGGCTTAAGTCCTTGTGTGGAGTTGGTGCCGGAACCTGACGATTCCTCTCCAGTGCCGACATGGATCTGGGGGTACTTCTGGAGACTCCCCAGGGAGTCAGCCCTCGTCTCCAGTGGGGCATGCACGTGCGCTTTCCTCCCGAGCTATAGCACAGTGTCGCGGTTCCCTTCGCGTGATAAAGTGTTCTGTGGCTTTCACTCGAGCTTTTCCCACAGGGCTCTCCCACGTGCCACCGTGGTGTGAGTCGATCTTGCTTGTAAGTGGAAGCAGTGCAGGGAAACAGGTTTCCCTGGAATGGACTGAGACATCTGGGGATTCGGGAATGGTGGCACGACCCTGGATTTCCTCTCGCCTTTCCTGTGGAGTGCCTCCTCTTGAGATGCGACAGGAACGCGGGAATTCTTTCCCACCACGCAGGAAAGGATCCCTCCTCTCGAGATAGCAGGCAGGAACGGGCTCCTCTGGATGTGGGCGGACTCTCGTGCTTCCTCTCGAGTGAACGGTATGTCGGGAACTTCTTGAGTTGCAGCAAGGTGTGAAGGACCTTTGGTAGTTCAGAGGTAAGATGTGATTAGCCTCGAGACGACTCAGCGGAAATGGGCACATCTCGCCTGGAGGGAGAACCTCCTGGATTTTCTCGAGTTGCGCAAGGGCTCTCGACTTACGACGGGACCTCAGGGACCGTACTGGTGCCGCAGGAAAGGCCAGTCCCCATGCGAGTTGCTCGGGGCCTCTCGGATTCCTCTCCTTCGATGCCGGGCCTAATATCTTGTGTGGAGTTGGTGCCGGACCTGTGGATTCCTCTCCTGTGCTGACATGGATCTTGGGGTACGTCTGGAGACTACCCAGGGAGTCAATCCTCGTCTCGAGTGGGGCATGCACGTGCCTTTCCTCCCGAGCTGTAGGCAGCAGTGTCACGATTCTAGCGTGGATCAAGGGATCTGGGCTTTCCCTCGAGGCTTTCCACGAGGCTTTCCCACGAGGCTTTCCACAGGGCTGTCCCACGTGCCACCGTGGTGTGAGTCGATCCTGGCTTGAAAGTCGAGGCAGTACAGGAAAACAGGTTTGCCTGAATGACTGAGACATCTGGGGACTCTGGGAATGGTGGCACGACCCTGGAGTTCCTCTCGCTTCCTGAGGAGAGCGCCTCTCTTGAGATGCGACGGAAGCCGGAATCTTTCCCGACCACTCAGGGAAGGATCCTCCTCTCGAGCTAGAGGCGAAACGGGGCTCTCTGGATGTGGCGGACTCTCGTGCTCCTCTCGAGTGGAGACGGTATGTCGGGAACTTCTTGAGTTGCAGAAGGGTGTGAAAACGTTGGAAGTTCCAGGTTAGTGTGATTGCCTCGAGACGCCTCAGCGGAAATGGCCTCATCTCGCCTGGAGGAGAACTCCTGGATTTTCTCAGTTGCGGCAGGTGCTCTCGACTTACGACGGGGACTAGGACCCGCTCTGGTGGCTCAGGAAAGCCAGTCCCATGCAGTTACTCGGGGCCTCTCGGATTCCTCTCCCATCGATGCCGGGCCTAAGACCTTGTGTGGAGTCGTGCCGGAACCTGAGGATTCCTCTCCAGCGACATGGATCTTGGGGTATTCTGGAGTCTCCCAGGGAGTCAGTCCTCGTCTCGAGTGGGGCATGCAGCGTGCGCTTTCCTCCCGAGCTGTAGCAGCAGTGTCACGTTCCATACGCGTGATCAAGGGATCTGTGGCTTTCCTGAGGCTTCCCACAGGCTTTCCAACGAGGCTTTCCCACAGGGCTGTCCCACGTGCCACCGTGGTGTGAGTCGATCCTCGGCTTGAAAGTCGAGGCAGTAAGGAAAACAGGTTTCCCTGAATGGACTAGACATCTGGGACTCTGGGAATGGTGGCACGACCCTGGAGTTCCTCTCGCCTTCCTGGGAGAGCGCCTCCTTTGAGATGCGACGGGAATGCCGGAATTCTTTCCGACCACCAGGGAAAGGATCCCTCCTCTCGAGCTAGGAGGCGAAACGGGCTACTCTGGATGTGGGCGGGACTCTCGTGCTTCCTCTCGAGTGGAGACGGGTATCGGGGAACTTCTTGAGTTGCAGCAAGGGTGTGAAAGACCTTTGGAAGTTCCAGAGGTTTAGTGTGATTAGCCTCGAGACCTCAGCGGAAATGGCCTCATCTCGCCTGGAGGGAGAACTCCTGGATTTTCTCGAGTTGCGCAGGTGCTCTCGACTTACGACGGGCACCTCAGGGACCCGCTATGGTGGCCTCAGGAAAGGCCAGTCCCCATGCTAGTTGCTCGGGGCCTCTCGGATTCCTCTCCCGTCGATGGCCAGGCCTAAGACCTTGTGTGGAGTGGGTGCCGGAACCTGAGGATTCCTCTCCAGTGCTGACATGGATCTGGGGTACTTCTGGAGTCTCCCCAGGGAGTCAGTCCTCGTCTCGATGGGGCCTGCACGTGCGTTTCCTCCCGAGCTGTAGCAGCAGTGTCAGCTTCCCTTCGCTGGGATCAAGGATCTGTGGCTTTCCTCGAGCTTTCCACGAGCTTTCCCACGAGGCTTCCCACAGGGCTGTCCCACGTGCCACCGTGGTGTGAGTCGATCCTCGGCTTGAAAGTCGAGGCAGCAGGAAAACAGGTTTCCCTGGAATGGACTGAGACATCTGGGGGACCCTGGGAATGGTGGCACGACCCTGGAGTTCCTCTCGCCTTTCCTGTGGAGAGCGCCTCCTCTTGAGATGCGACGGGAACGCCGGGAATTCTTTCCCACCACGCAGGGAAAGGATCCTCCTCTCGAGATAGCAGGCGAAAACGGGCTCCTCTGGATGTGGTGGGACTCTCGTGCTTCCTCTCGAGTGAGACGGGTATGTTGGGAACTTCTTGAGTTGCAGCAAGGGTGTGAAGGACCTTGTGAAGTTCCAAGTTTGGTGTGATTAGCCTCGAGACGCCGTCATGGAAATGGGCTCATCTCGCCTAGAGGGAGAACCTCCTGGATTTTCTCGAGTGCGGCAGGTGCTCTCGACTTACGACGGGGACCTCAGGGACCCGCTCTGGTGGCCTCAGGAAAGGCCAGTCGCCCATGCGAGATGCTCGCGGCCTCTCGGGATTCCTCTCCCGTCGATGCCGGGGGCTTAAGTCCTTGTGTGGAGTTGGTGCCGGAACCTGACAATTCCTCTCCAGTGCCGACATGGATCAGGGGGTACTTCTGGAGTCTCCCCAGGGAGTCAGCCCTCGTCTCCAGTGGGGCATGCACGTGCGCTTTCCTCCCGAGCTATTAGCAGCAGTGTCGCGCTTCCCTTCGCGTGGGATCAAGGGTTCTGGCTTTCACTCGAGCTTTTCCCACAGGCTCTCCCACGTGCCACCGTGGTGTGAGTCGATCCTTGGCTTGTAAGTGGAAGCAGTGCAGGGAAAACAGGTTTCCCTGGAATGGACTGAGACATCTGGGGACTCGGGGAATGGTGGGCACGACCCTGGATTTCCTCTCGCCTTTCCTGTGGAGAGTGCCTCCTCTTGAGATGCGACAGGAACGCGGGGAATTCTTTCCCCACCACGCAGGGAAAGGATCCTCCTCTCGAGATAGCAGGCAGGAAACGGGGCTCCTCTGGATGTGGGCGGGACTCTCGTGCTTCTCTCGAGTGGAGACGGGTATGTCGGGGAACTTCTTGAGTTGCAGCAAGGGTGTGAAAGGACCCTTTGGAAGTTCCAGAGGTTGATGTGATTAGCCTCGAGACGACTCAGCGAAATGGGCCTCATCTCGCCTGGAGGGGAGAACCTCCTGGATTTTCTCGAGTTGCGGCAAGGCTCTCGACTTACGACGGGGACAGGGACCGCTTTTGCTGGCCTCAGGAAAGGCCAGTCCCCATGCGAGTTGCTCGGGGGTGTCTCGGATTTCCTCTCCCGTCGATGCCGGGGGGGCCTAATATTGTGTGGAGTTGGTGCGGAAACTGGAGCGGGAAACTGAGGATTCCTCTCCAATGCTGACATGGATCTTGGGGGGTACTTCTGGAGTCTCCTCAGGGAGTCAGTCATCCTCGTCTCGACTGGGGCCTGGAAGTGCGCTTTCCCTCTCGAGCTGTAGCAGCAGTGTCACCCTTCCCTTCGC
>NW_017218210.1:0-12042 GCF_001704415.2 Capra hircus | reverse complement strand
TCGAAGCTCCTGCATTCCTAGGATGTTTTAAGCTTTCTGTGCCCTCCGCGGTCAGGAGGCTCAAACAATCACAAGGCAGCTGTACGAGTCCTACAGGCAGGCTAGAAAGCCATCAGAGGGTTTTTGGATTGAAACACTCTTTCAAATGCAGAAGACTAACGCCCTGAATTGACTTTTTCCAGAAAAGGTCAGAAGAGTGAAAAAGCAGAGCACAAAAACCGGCAGATTTTTGTTGGGGTACATGCTTAAAAATTTCCAGAGGGGTCCATGAAGTCTGAGCACGCCTTGCCTATGTCAGCTTCCTTCCTCATAAACTTGTCACGGGCGGGCTTCCTCACACTGGCTCCCGGCAGTCTTAGGCCCCGGCATCGACGGAAGAGGAATCCCGAGAGGCCGAGCAACTCGCATGCGGACGGGCCTTTCCTGAGGCCACAGAGCGGGTCCTGAGGTCCCGTCGTAAGTCGAGAGCACCTGCTGCAACTCGAGAAATCCAGGAGGTTCTCCCTCCAGTCGAGATGAGGCCCATTTCCGCTGAGGCGTCTGGAGGCTAATCACACCTAACCTCTGGAACTTCCAAAGGGTCCTTCACACCCTTGCTGCAACTCAAGAAGTTCCCCGACATACCCGTCTCCACACGAGAGGAAGCACGAGAGTCCGCCCACATCCAGAGAGCCCCGTTTCCGCTCCTAGCTCGAGAGGAGGGATCCTTCCCTGCGTGGTCGGGAAAGAATTCCCGGTTCCGTCGCATCTCAAGAGGAGGCGCTCTCCACAGGAAAGGCGAGAGGAACTCCAGGGTCGTGCCACCATTCCCAGAGTCCCCCAGATGTCTCAGTCCATTCCAGGGAAACCTGTTTTCCCTGCACTGCCTCGACTTTCAAGCCGAGGATCGACTCACACCACGGTGGCACGTGGGACAGCCCTGTGGGAAAGCCTCGTGGGAAAGCCACAGATCCCTTGATCCACGCGAAGGGAAGCGTGACACTGCTGCTACAGCTCGGGAGGAAAGCGCACGTGCATGCCCCCACTCGAGACGAGGACTGACTCCCCTGGGGAGACTCAGGAAGTACCCCAAGATCCATGTCAGCACTGGAGAGGAATCCTCAGGTTCCGGCACCGACTCCACTCAAGGTCTTATGCCGGGGTCCAGCCCCGGTGGATCCAGGGAATTCGAAGGGTGGACGGCGTTGGCGTGGAAAGACTTGTTTATTTATTAATGTAAGATTAGATTAGGAAACTATAGTGTAGTAAGAAGATTAAGTGGAGGAAGAGGGCTGAATAGCTTGGTTTACGCGGACGGCCAATAAAATTCCAGACAAGGAATTTGCACCACCTACGTTGGGCCACCGGCGCCCGCTTGAATATCTAAGGGTGCCTCGCCTTAAGCTCCCTTTCGTGCGGGTCTTAACAGCCAGGGCAAGTAAGTAGACCTGGCGAGCCTCCGCACTCCAGGTGGAGATTCAGCCTGAAGTTAAAAAAGAGCAGAGGAAGGAAAGGTAGAGAAGAAGAAAGAGAGAGAAAGACACGGGGGGAGCCAGAGTCCCAAGAAACCAGGCTGAGAGACTAGTTCGAGAAGCTGGTCCGAGAAATGGCCCCCGGCCCCTGGCCTCCTCCTTTATTGTTCAGAAGGCCTTTTATACTTTTGATAAAACATGGAGATCAATGGATAACACAAAATTATGTAGTGTTCGCAACCCAGATTCTTTCTGTATATCATTTTGTATACAAAAGGTCTCAGGTGATTTACATTATCTTCTGGCCAAGAGGCTTGTTAACACTTTTTGGCTCTCTTCCTTAATGAATGTTAATTTTGTTTCCCAGAAGTGTTTTTCTTTAATCTGCATCTCCTTAAAGCATTAAAGTTACATCTCTATAGAACAAAGGTGCAGTGGGTTATAACAAAGAAGGTACTTAACTCAAAGATCTAATGTTGCTAATACCAGGTCTACTACTTGTTTTTCTATATACCAACTATATCTAAAAATAAAGGATATGAAAATTTGGCAGCAAGCATTGACCCAAAAAACGAAACTTTTAATCAGTCCTATTCTAAAGATTTTGACTCCTCGGAAGCTCCTGCATTCCTAGGATGTTTTAAGCTTCCTGTGCCTCCTGCGGTCAGGAGGCCTCAAACAATCACAAGCGCAGCTGTACGAGTCCTACAGGCAGGCTAGAAAGCCATCAGAGGGTTTTTGGATTGAAACACTCTTTCAAATGCAGAAGAGTAACGCCCTGAATTGACTTTTTCCAGAAAAGGTCAGAAGAGTGAAAAAGCAGAGCACAAAACCCGGCAGATTTTTGTTGGGGTACATGCTTAAAAATTTCCAGAGGGGTCCCTGAAGTCTGAGCACGCCTTGCGTATGTCAGCTTCCTTCCTCATAACCTTGTCACGGGCGGGCTTCCTCACACTGGCTCCCGGCAGTCTTAGGCCCCGGCATCGACGGGAGAGGAATCCCGAGAGGCCCCCGAGCAACTCGCATGCGGACTGGCCTTTCCTGAGGCCACCAGAGCGGGTCCCTGATCCCGTCGTAAGTCGAGAGCACCGCCGCAACTCGAGAAAATCCAGGAGGTTCTCCCCTCCAGGCGAGATGAGGCCCATTTCCGCTGAGGCGTCTCGAGGCTAATCACACCTAACCTCTGGAACTTCCAAAGGGTCCTTCACACCCTTGCTGCAACTCAAGAAGTTCCCCGACATACCGTCTCCACTCGAGAGGGCACGAGAGTCCCGCCCTCATCCAGAGGAGCCCCGTTTCCGCCTCCTAGCTCGAGAGGAGGGATCCTTCCCCTGCGTGGTCGGGAAAGAATTCCCGGCGTTTCCGTCGCATCTCAAGAGGAGGCGCTCTCCACAGGAAAGGCGAGAGGAACTCCAGGGTCGTGCCACCATTCCCAGAGTCCCCAGATGTCTCAGTCCATTCCAGGGAAACCTGTTTTCCCTGCACTGCCTCGACTTTTAAGCCGAGGATCGACTCACACCACGGTGGCACGTTGGGACAGCCCTGTGGGAAAGCCTCGAGGGAAAGCCACAGATCCATCGATCCAAGCGAAGGAAAGCGTGACACTGCTGCTACAGCTGGGAGGAAAGCGCATGTGCATGCCCCCACTCGAGACGAGGACTGACTCCCCTGGGGAGACTCCAAGTACCCAAGATCCATGTCAGCCCTGGAGAGGAATCCTCAGGTTCAGGCACCGACTCCACACAAGCTCTTAGGCCCCGATCGATGGAGAGGAATCCAGAGAGTCCCCGAGCAACTCGCATGGCTTGAGGCCACCAGAGCGGGTTCCTGAGGTCCCTGTCGTAAGTCGAGAGCACCTGCCGCCACTCGAGAAAATCCAGGAGGTTCTCCCCTCCAGGCGAGATGAGGCCCATTTCTGCTGAGGCGTCTCGAGGCTAATCACACCTAACTCTGAATTCCAAAGGGCCTTCACACCCTTGCTGCAACTCAAGAAGTTCCCCGACATACCCGTCTCCACTCGAGAGGAAGCACGAGAGTCCCGCCCACATCCAGAGGAGCCCGTTTCGCCTCTTGCTCGAGAGGAGGGATCCTTTCCCTGCGTGGTCGGGAAAGAATTCCCGGTCGCATCTCAAGAGGAGGCTCTCCACAGGAAAGGCGAGAGGAACTCCAGGGTCGTGCCACCATTCCCAGAGTCCCCCAGATGTCTCAGTCCGTTCCAGGGAAACCTGTTTTCTGCCTCGACTTTCAAGCCGAGGATCGACTCACACACGGTGGCACGTGGGACAGCCCTGGGGAAAGCCTCCACAGATCCTTGATCGCGAAGGGAAGCGTGACACTGCTGCTACAGCTCGGGAGGAAAGCGCACGTGCATGCCCCCTCGAGACGAGGACTGACTCCCCTGGGAGACTCAGGAAGTACCCCAAGATCCATGTCAGCACTGGAGAGGAATCGTCTGGTTCTGGCACCGACTCCACTTAATCTCGCATGGGGACTGGCCTTTCCTGTGGGTCCCTGAGGTCCCCGAGAGCCCCAACTCGAGAAATCCAGGAGAGGCGAGATGTGAGGCGTCTCGAGGCTAATCACAGGAACTTCCAAAGGGTCCTTCACAAACTCCCCGGTCTCCACTTCCCGGAGGAAGCTCTAGAGGAGGGATCATTAAAGAATTCATCTCAAGTGGAGGCGCTCTCCACATCCAGGGTCGTGCCACCTTTCCCTGAGTCCCTGTCTCAGTCCATTCCACCTGTTTTCCCTGCACTACATTCAAGTCGACTCACAACACGGTGGTACGTGGGATAGCCCTGTGGGAAAGCCTCGTGGGAAAGCCTCGAGGGAAAGCCACAGATCCCTTGATCCACGCAAAGGATGACACTGCTGCTACAGCCCGGGAGGTAAATGCACGTGCATGCCCCCACTCGAGACGGGGACTGACTCCCCTGGGGAGACTCCAGAAGTACCCCAAGATCCATGTCAGCACTGGAGAGGAATCCTCAGGTTCCGGCACTGACACCACACAAGGTCTTATGCCGGGGTCCAGCCCCGGTGGATCCAGGAAATTCGAAGGGTGGACGAAAGACTTGTTTATTTATTAATGTAAGATTAGATTAGGAAACTATAGTGTAGTAAGAAGATTAAGTGGAGTAAGAGGGCTGAATAGGTTGGTTTACGCGGAAGGCCAATAAAATTCCAGACAAGGAATTTGCACCACCTACGTTGGGCCACCGGCGCCGCTTGAATATCTAAGGGTGCCTCGCCTTAAGCTCCCTTTCGTGCGGGTCTTAACAGCCAGGGCAAGTAAGTAGACCTGGCGAGCCTCCGCACTCCAGGTGGAGATTCAGCCTGAAGTTAAATTAAAGAGCAGAGGGAAGGAAAGGTAGAGAAGAAGAAAGAGAGAGAAAGACACAGGGGGAGCCAGAGTCCCAAGAAACCAGGCTGAGAGACTAGTTCGAGAAGCTGGTCCGAGAAACTGGCCCCGGCCCCTGGCCTCCTCCTTTATTGTTCAGAAGGCCTTTTATACTTTTGATAAAACATGGAGATCAATGGATAACACAAAATTATGTAGCGATCACAACCCAGATTCTTTCTGTACATCATTTTGTATACAAAAGGTCTCAGGTGATTTACATTATCTTCTGGCCAAGAGGCTTGTTAACACTTTTTGGCTCTCTTCCTTAATGAATGTTAATTTTGTTTCCCCTGAAGTGTTTTTCTTTAATCTGCATCTCCTTAAAGCATTAAAGTTACATCTCTATAGAACAAAGGTGCAGTGGGTTATAACAAAGAAGGTACTTAACTCAAAGATCTAATGTTGCTAATACCAGATCTACTACTTGTTTTTCTATATACCAACTATATCTAAAAATAAAGGATATGAAAATTTGGCAGCAAGCATTGACCCAAAAAGAAACTTTTAATCAGTCCTATTCTAAAGATTTTGACTCCTCGGAAGCTCCTGCATTCCTAGGATGTTTTAAGCTTCCTGTGCCTCCTGCGGTCAGGAGGCCTCAAACAATCACAAGCGCAGCTGTACGAGTCCTACAGGCAGGCTAGAAAGCCATCAGAGGGTTTTTGGATTGAAACACTCTTTCAAATGCAGAAGAGTAACGCCCTGAATTGACTTTTTCCAGAAAAGGTCAGAAGAGTGAAAAAGCAGAGCACAAAACCCGGCAGATTTTTGTTGGGGTACATGCTTAAAAATTTCCAGAGGGGTCCCTGAAGTCTGAGCACGCCTTGCTTATGTCAGCTTCCTTCCTCATAACCTTGTCACGGGCGGGCTTCCTCACACTGGCTCCCGGCAGTCTTAGGCCCCGGCATCGACGGGAGAGGAATCCCGAGAGGCCCCCGAGCAACTCGCATGCGGACTGGCCTTTCTGAGGCCACCAGAGCGGGTCCCTGATCCGCGTCGTAAGTCGAGAGCACCGGCCGCTACTCGAGAAAATCCAGGAGGTTCTCCCCTCCAGGCGAGATGAGGCCCATTTCCGCTGAGGCGTCTCGAGGCTAATCACACCTACCTCTGGAACTTCCAAAGGGTCCTTCACACCCTTGCTGCAACTCAAGAAGTTCCCCGACATACCCGTCTCCACTCGAGAGGAGCATGAGAGTCCCGCCCTCATCCAGAGGAGCCCCGTTTCCGCCTCCTAGCTCGAGAGGAGGGATCCTTCCCCTGCGTGGTCGGGAAAGAATTCCCGGCGTTTCCGTCGCATCTCAAGAGGAGGAGCTCTCCACAGGAAAGGCGAGAGGAACTCCAGGGTCGTGCCACCATTCCCAGAGTCCCCCAGATGTCTCAGTCCATTCCAGGGAAACCTGTTTTCCCTGCACTGCCTCGACTTTTAAGCCGAGGATCGACTCACACCACGGTGGCACGTTGGACAGCCCTGTGGGAAAGCCTCGAGGGAAAGCCACAGATCCATCGATCCAAGCGAAGGGAAGCGTTACACTGCTGCTAGAGCTGGGGAGGAAAGCGCATGTGCATGCCCCCACTCGAGACGTGGACTGACTCCCCTGGGGAGACTCCAGAAGTACCACAAGATCCATGCCAGCCCTGGAGAGGAATCCTCAGGTTCAGGCACCGACTCCACACAAGCTCTTAGGCCCCGGGATCGATGGGAGAGGAATCCAGAGAGTCCCCCCGAGCAACTCGCATCGGGACTGGTCTGTCCTGAGGCCACCAGAGCGGGTTCCTGAGGTCCCTGTCGTAAGTCGAGAGCACCTGCCGCCACTCGAGAAAATCCAGGAGGTTCTCCCCTCCAGGTGAGATGAGGCCCATTTCTGCTGAGGCGTCTCGAGGCTAATCACACCTAACCTCAAGAATTTCCAAAGGGCCCTTCACACGCTTGCTGCAACTCAAGAAGTTCCCCGACATACCCGTCTCCACTCGAGAGGAAGCACGAGAGTCCCGCCCACATCCAGAGGAGCCCCGTTTTCGCCTCTTGCTCGAGAGGAGGGATCCTTTCCCTGCGTGGTCGGGAAAGAATTCCAGGCATTCCCGTCGCATCTCAAGAGGAGGCGCTCTCCACAGGAAAGGCGAGAGGAACTCCAGGGTCGTGCCACCATTCCCAGAGTCCCCCAGATGTCTCAGTCCGTTCCAGGGAAACCTGTTTTCCCTGCACTGCCTCGACTTTCAAGCCGAGGATCCACTCACACCACGGTGGCACGTGGGACAGCCCTGTGGGAAAGCCTAGTGGGAAAGCCACAGATCCCTTGATCCACGCGAAGGGAAGCGTGACACTGCTGCTACAGCTCGGGAGGAAAGCGCACGTGCATGCCCCTACTCGAGACGAGGACTGACTCCCCTGGGAAGACTCAGGAAGTACCCCAAGATCCATGTCAGCACTGGAGAGGAATCCTCAGGTTCCGGCACCGACTCCACTCAAGGTCTTATGCCGGGGTCCAGCCCCGGTGGATCCAGGGAATGTGAAGGGTGGACGGCGTTGGCGTGGAAAGTCTTGTTTATTTATTAATGTAAGATTAGATTAGGAAACTATAGTGTAGTAAGAAGATTAAGTGGAGGAAGAGGGCTGAATAGCTTGGTTTACGCGGACGGCCAATAAAATTCCAGACAAGCAATTTGCACCACCTACGTTGGGCCACCGGCGCCCGCTTGAATATCTAAGGGTGCCTCGCCTTAAGCTCCCTTTCGTGCGGTCTTAACAGCCAGGGCAAGTAAGTAGACCTGGCGAGCCTCCGCACTCCAGGTGGAGATTCAGCCTGAAGTTAAAGTAAAGAGCAGAGGGAAGGAAAGGTAGAGAAGAAGAAAGAGAGAGAAAGACACAGGGGGAGCCAGAGTCCCAAGAAACCAGGCTGAGAGACTAGTTCGAGAAGCTGGTCCGAGAAATTGGCCCCCGGCCCCTGGCCTCCTCCTTTATTGTTCAGAAGGCCTTTTATACTTTTGATAAAACATGGAGATCAATGGATAACACAAAATTATGTAGTGTTCGCAACCCAGATTCTTTCTGTATATCATTTTGTATACAAAAGGTCTCAGGTGATTTACATTATCTTTTGGCCAAGAGGCTTGTTAACACTTTTTGGCTCTCTTCCTTAATGAATGTTAATTTTGTTTCCCCTGAAGTGTTTTTCTTTAATCTGCATCTCCTTAAAGCATTAAAGTTACATCTCTATAGAACAAAGGTGCAGTGGGTTATAACAAAGAAGGTACTTAACTCAAAGATCTAATGTTGCTAATACCAGGTCTACTACTTGTTTTTCTATATACCAACTATATCTAAAAACAAAGGATATGAAAATTTGGCAGCAAGCATTGACCCAAAAAACGAAACTTTTAATCAGTCCTATTCTAAAGATTTTGACTCCTCGGAAGCTCCTGCATTCCTAGGATGTTTTAAGCTTCCTGTGCCTCCTGCGGTCAGGAGGCCTCAAACAATCACAAGCGCAGCTGTACGAGTCCTACAGGCAGGCTAGAAAGCCATCAGAGGGTTTTTGGATTGAAACACTCTTTCAAATGCAGAAGAGTAACGCCCTGAATTGACTTTTTCCAGAAAAGGTCAGAAGAGTGAAAAAGCAGAGCACAAAACCCAGCAGATTTTTGTTGGGTACATGCTTAAAAATTTCCAGAGGGGTCCATGAAGTCTGAGCACGCGTTGCGTATGTCAGCTTCCTTCCTCATAACCTTGTCACGGGCGGGCTTCCTCACACTGGCTCCCGGCAGTCTTAGGCCCCGGCATCGACGGGAGAGGAATCCCGAGAGGCCCCCGAGCAACTCGCATGCGGACTGGCCTTTCCTGAGGCCACCAGAGCGGGTCCTGAGGTCCCCGTCGTAAGTCGAGAGCACCTGCCGCAACTCGAGAAAATCCAGGAGGTTCTCCCCTCCAGGCGAGATGAGGCCCTTTTCCGCTGAGGCGTCTCGAGGCTAATCACACCTAACCTCTGGAACTTCCAAAGGGTCCTTCACACCCTTGCTGCAACTCAAGAAGTTCCCCGACATACACGTCTCCACTAGAGAGGAAGCACGAGAGTCCCGCCCACATCCAGAGGAGCCCCGTTTCCGCCTCCTAGCTCGAGAGGAGGGTTCCTTTCCCTGCGTGTTCGGGAAAGAATTCCTGGCCTTCCCATCGCAGCTCAAGAGGGCTATCTCCACAGGAAAGGCGAGAGGAACTCCAGGGTCGTGCCACCATTCCCAGAGTCCCCCAGATGTCTCAGTACATTCCGGGAAACCTGTTTTCCCTGCATTGCCTCGACTTTCAAGCCGAGGATGACTCACACCACGGTGGCACGTGGGACAGCCCTGTGGGTAAGCCTCGTGGAAAGCCTCGTGGGAAAGCCTCGGGGAAAGCCAAAGATCCCTTGATCGACGAGAAGGAAAGCGCGACACTGCTGCTACAGATCGGGATGAAAGCGCACGTGCATGCCCCCACTCGAGACGAGGACTGACTCCCCTGGGGAGACTCCAGAAGTTCCCCAAGATCCATGTCACCACTGGAGAGGAATCCTCAGGTTCCGGAACAGAAACCGCACAAGGTCTTAGGCCGCAGCATAAACGGGAGAGGAATTCCGAGAGGCCCCAAGCAAATGGTGACTGGCCTTTCCTGAGGCCACCAGAGCGGGTCCCTGAGGGCCCGTCGTAAGTCGAGAGCATCTGCCCAACTCGAGAAAATCCAGGAGGTTCTCCCATCCAGGCGGATGAGGCCCATTTCCGCGGAGGCGTCTCGAGGCTAATCACACCTAACCTCTGGAACTTCCAAAGGGTCCTTCACACCCTTGCTGCAACTCAAGAAGTTCCCCGACATACCTGTCTCCATTGAGAGGAAGCACGAGAGTCCCGCCCACATCCAGAGGAGCCCCGTTTCCGCCTCCTAGCTCGAGAGGAGGGTTCCTTTCCCTGCGTGTTCGGGAAAGAATTCCTGGCCTTCCCATCGCAGCTCAAGAGGGGACGCTCTCCACAGGAAAGGCGAGAGGAACTCCAGGGTCGTGCCACCATTCCCAGAGTCCCCAGATGTCTCAGTCCACTCCAGGGAAACGTGTTTTCCATGCACTGCCTCGACTTTCAAGCCGAGGATCGACTCAAACCACGGTGGCACATTGGACAGCCCTGTGGGAAAGCCTCGTGGGAAAGCCTCTTGGGAAAGCCTCGGGGGAAAGCCAAAGATCCCTTGATCGACGAGAAGGAAAGCGCGACACTGCTGCTACAGATCGGGATGAAAGCGCACGTGCATGCCCCACTCGAGACGAGGACTGACTCCCCTGGGGAGACTCCAGAAGTCCCCGAAGATCCATGTCGGCACTGGAGAGGAATCCTCAGGTTCCGGCACTGACTCCACACAAGGTCTTAGGCCCCAGCATCGACGGGAGAGGAATCGCGAGAGGCCCCCGAGCAACTCGCATGGGGACTGGCCTTTCCTGAGGGACTGGAGCGGGTCCCTGAAGTTCCATTCGTAAGTCGAGAGCACCTGCCGCAACTCGAGAAAATCCAGGAGGTTCTCCCATCCAGGCGAGATGAGGCCATTTTTCGCGGAGGCGTCTCGAGGCTAATCACACCTAACCTCTGGAACGTCCAAAGGGTCCTTCACACCCTTGCTGCAACTCAAGAAGTTCCCCGACATACCGTCTCTCACTCGAGGGAAGCACTGAGGCCCGCCCACATTCAGAGGAGCCCCGTTTCCACCTCCTAGCTCGAGAGGGGGATCCTTTCCCTGCGTGGTCGGTCAAGAATTCCCGGCGTTCCCTTCCCATCTCAAGAGGAGGCGCTCTCCACAGGAAAGGCGAGAGGAACTCCAGGGTCGTGCCACCATTCCCAGAGACAACCAGATGTCTCCGTCCATTCCAGGGAAACCTGTTTTCCCTGCACTGCCTCGACTTTCAAGCCGAGGATCGACTCACACCACGGTGGCACGTGAGACAGCCCTGTGGGAAAGCCTCGTGGGAAAGCCTCGTGGGAAAGCCTCGAGGGAAAGCCACAGATCCCTTGATCCACGCGAAGGGAAGCGTGACACTGCTGCTACAGCTCTGAAGGAAAGCGCTCGTGCATGTCCCCACTCGAGACGAGAACTGACTCCCCAGGGGACTCCAGAAGTTTCCCAAGATCCATGTCAGCACTGGAGAGAATCCTCAGGTTATGGCACTGACTCCACACAAGGTCTTAGGCCCAGCATCGACGGGAGAGGAATCCCGAGCGGCCCCCGAGTAACTCGCGTGGGGACTGGCCTTTCCTGAGGCCAACATAGCGGGTCCCTGAGGTCCCCGTCGTAAGTCCAGAGCACCTGCCACAACTCGAGAAAATCCAGGAGGTTCTCCCCTCCAGGCGAGATGAGGCCCATTTCAGCTGAGGCTTCTCGAGGCTAATAAAACCTAACGTCTGGAATTTCCAAAAGGTCTTCAAACCCTTGCTGCAACTTTAAGAAGTTCCCCGAAACACCTGTCTCCACTCGAGAGGAAGCACCAGAGTCCCGTCCACATCCAGAGGAACCCCGTTCCGCCTCTTAGCTCGCGAGGAGGGATCCTTTCCCTGCGTGGTCAGGAAAGAATTCCCGGTGTTCCCATAGCATCTCAAGACGAGGCCCTCTCACAGGAAAGGCGAGAGGAACTCCAGGGTTGTGCCACAAATCCGAGAGTCCCCCAATGTCTCTCAGTCAGGGAAACCTGTATTCCCTGCACTGACTCAACTTTCAAGCCGAGGATCGACTCACACCACGTTGGCACGTGGGACAGCCCTGTGGAAAAGCCTCGTGGAAAGCCTTGTGGAAAAGCCTCGAGGAAAAGCCACTGATTCCTTGATCCACTCCACGGGAAGCATGACACCGCTGCCCCATCTCGGGAGGAAAGCGCACGTGCATGCCCCCACTCGAGACGAGGGCTGACTCCCCTAGGGAGACTCCAGAAGTACCCCAAGATCCATGTCAGCACTGGAGAGGAATCCTCAGGTTCCGGCACCGACTCCACACAAGGTCTTAGGCCCCGGCATCGACGGAAGCGGAGGCCCTAGAGGTCCCCGAATTACTCGCATGGGGGCAGGCCTTTCCTGAGGCCACCAGAGCGGGTCCCTGAGGTCCCCATCGTAAGTCGAGAATAGCTGCCCCAACACGAGAAAATCCAGGACGTTCTCCCCTCCAGGCTGACGCCCAAGGCGAGATGACGCCCA
>NW_017218209.1:0-12042 GCF_001704415.2 Capra hircus | reverse complement strand
GCTACGCAGGCTAGGAACGTTCTTGGCATGATCCGTGAGAAGAGGACTGACACCCCTGGGGAGACTCAAGAAGTACCCCAAGAACCATGTCAGCACGGGAGAGGAATCCTCAGGTACCGGGCCTCGACTTCACACAAGGTCTTAGGCCCCACCATCGATGGGAGAGGAATCCCGAGAGGCCCCATAGCCACTCGGATGGGAACTGGCCTTTTCCTGACGCCACCAGAGCGGGTCCCTGAGGTCCCAGCGTACGTTGAGAACACCTGCCACAATTCGAGAAAATCCAGGAGGTTCTCCCCTCCAGGCAAGATGAGGCCAATTTCCGCTGAGGCTCTCGAGGCTAATCACACTCTGGAAATTCCAAAGGTTCCTTCACAACCTTGCTGAAACTCAAGAAGTTCCCGACATACCGTCTCCACTCCAGAGGAAGCACGAGGGTCCTGCCCACATCCAGAGGAGCCCCGTTTCTGCCTCGGACCTCGAGATGACGGATCCTTTCCCTGCTTGGTCGGGAAAAGAATTCCCGCGTTCCCGTCCCATCTCAAGAGGAGGCGCTCTCCACAGGAAAGGCGAGCGGAACTCCAGGGTCGTACCACCATTCAAGAGTCCCCAGATGTCTCAGTCCATTCCAGAGGAACCTGTTTTCCCTGCACTGCCTCGACTTTCAAGCCGAGGATCGACTCACACCATGGTGGCATGTGGGACAGCCCTGTGGGAAAGACTCTTGGAAAGCCTTGAAGGAAAGACTTGAGTGAAAGCTACAGATCCCTTGACCACGCGTTAGGAAGCGTGACACTGCTGCTACAGCTCGGGAGGAAAGCGCACGTGCATGCCCACACTCGAGACGAGGACTGACTTCCCTGGGAGACTCCAGAAGTACCCAAGAACCATGTCAGCACTGGAGAGGAATCCTCAGGATCCGGCCTCGACTCCACACAAGGTCTTAGGCCCCGGCATCGACCCAAGAGGAATCCCGAGAGTCCCCCTGGCAACTTGCATGGGGACTGCGCCTTTCCTGAGGCACGAGACCGGGTCCCTGAGGTCCCCGTCGTAATTCGAGAGCACCTGCCGTAACTCGAGAAAATCCAGGAGATTCTCCCCTACAGGCAAAATGAGGCCTATTTCCACTGACGCATCTAGAGGCTAAGCACACCTAACCTCGAACTTCCAATGGTTCCTTCACACACTTGCTGCCAACTCAAGAGCTTTCCCGACATACCGTCTACACTCAAAGGAAGGACGAGGGTCCCGCCCACATCCAGAGAAGCCCCGATCCCCCCTCGAGGCTCCAAAGGAGAGATCTTTTAACTGCTGAATTTCCCGAGTCGAAGACCTTGTGTTGAGTTGGGACCGGAAACTGAGGATTCCTCTCCAGTGCTGACGTGGATTTTTGGGTACTTCTGGACTCTCCCCAGGGGAGTCAGTCCTCGTCTCGAGTGGGGAAATGCACGTGGGCTTTCCTCCCTAACGGTGCAGCAGTGTCATGCTACCCGACGGGTGGATCAAGGGATGTGTGCTTTCCCTGTAGGATTTCCCATGAGGCTTTCCCACGAGGCTAACACACAGGGCTGTCCCACGTGCCACCGTGGTGTGAGTCGATCCTCGGCGTGACAGTCAAGCCAGTGCAGGTAAAAGAGTTTCCTTTGGAATGGACTCAGTCCTCTGGGGGCCTCTTGGAATGGTGGCACGACCCTGGAGTTCCTCTCGCCTTTCCTGTGGAGAGCGCTTCCTCTTGAGATGCGACGGGAATGCCGGAGAAATTCTTTCCCGAACACGCAGGGAAAAGGATCCCTCATCTCGAGCTTCAAGGAGGAAAAGGGCCTCCTCTGGATGTGCAAGGGACGCTCGCGGTTCCACTCGAGTGGACAAGGGTATGTCGGGGAACTTCTTGAGTTGCAGCAAGGGTGTGAAGGACCCTATGGAAGTTCCAAAGGTTAGATGTGATTAGCCTCGAGTGGCCTCAGCGGAATTGGGCCTCATCTAGCCTGGAGGGGAGAATCTCCAGGATTTTCTCGAGTTGCGGTAGGTGTTCTCGATTTACGACGGGGACCACAGGGACCCTATCTGGTGGCCTCAGGAAAGGCCACTCTCCGTGCGAGTTGCTTATTGGCCTCTCGGGATTCCTCTCCCTTCAATGCTGGGGCCTAAGACCTTTTGTGAAGTCGGAGCCGTAAACTGAGAATTATTCTCCAGTGCTGACATGGATCTTGGGGTACTTCTGGAGTCTCCCCAGGGGAGTCAGTCCTCGTCTCGAGTGGGGGCATGCACGTGCGCTTTCCTCCCGAGCTGTGGAAGCAGTGTTACGCTTCCCATCGCGTGGATCAAGGGATCTGTGGCTTTCCCTCGAGGCTTTTGCTCAAGGCTTTCCCACGAGGCTTTCCTACGAGGCTTTACCACAGGGCTGTCCCACGTGCCACTGTGGTTTGAGTCGATCTTCGGCGTGAAAGTCGAGGCAGTTTTGGGGAAAACAGGTTCCTCTGAAATGGACTGAGACATCTGGGGGACTCTTGGAATGGTGGCCTGACCTGGAGTACCTATCCCCTTTCCTGTGGAGAGGGCCTCCTCTTGAGATGCGACGGGAACCTCGGGAATTCTTTTTCGACCAAGTAGGGAAAGGATCCCTCATCTCGAGCAAAGAGGCGGAAACGGGGCTCCTTTGGATGTGGGCGGGACCCTTCTGCTTCCTCTCGAGTGCATACGGGTATATCGGGGAACTTCTTGAGTTGCAGCCAAGGGTGTGAAGGAACCTTTGGACGGTCCAGGGGGTAGGTGTGATTGGCCTCGAGATGCTTCAGCAATAATGCGCCTCTGCTCGCCTGGAGGGGAGAACCTCCAGGATTTTCTCGACTTGCGGCAGGTGCTCTCGACTTATGACGGGGACCTCAGGGACCCGCTCTGGTGGCCTCAGGAAAGGCAGGTCCCCATGCGAGTTGCTAGGGGACCTCCCTGGATTCCTCTACCGTAGATGCCGGAACCTAAGACCTTGTCTGGAGTTGGGGCCGGAACCTGAGGATTCCTCTCCAGGCCTGACATGGATCCTGGGGTACTTCTGGAGTCTCCCCAGGCGATTGAGTCCTCATCTCGAGTGGGGACATGCACGTGCGCTTTCCTCCCGAGCTCTAGCACCAGTGTCAGTCTTCCCGGCCCGACGATCAAGGGATCTGTGGCTTTCCATCTGGGCATTCCCACCAAGTTTTCCAAACAGGCTTTCCCACAGGGCTGTCCCAAGTGCCACCGTTGTGTGGATCGATCATCTGCGTGAATGTCCAGGCAGTGCAGGGAAAACAGGTGTCCATGGAATGGACTGAGACATCTGGAGGACTCTGGGAATGGTGGCACGACCCTGGAGTTCCTCTGGCCTTTCCTGTGGAGAGCGCATGTTCTTGAGATGCGACGGGAACACCGGGAATTCTTTCCCGACCACACACTGAAAGGATCCCCCGTCTCGAGCTAGGAGGCGGAAACCGGGCTCCTCTGGATGTGGGCGGGACTCTCGTCCTTCCTCTCGAGTGGAGACGGGTATGTCGGGGAACTTCTTGAGTTGCAGCAAGGGTGTGAAGGACCCTTTGGAAGTTCCTGAGGTTAGGTGTGATTAGCCTCGAGACACCTCAGCGGAAATGGGCCTCATCTCGCCTGGAGGGGAGAACCTCCTGGATTTTCTCGAGTTGTCGGCAGGTGCTCTCGGACTTACGACGGGGACCACAGGGACCGCGCTCTGGTGGCCTCAGGAAAGGCCAGTCCCCATGCGAGTTGCTCGGGGCCTCTCGGGATTCCTCTCCCGTCGATGCCGGGGCCTAAGACCTTGTGTGGATCCGTGCCGGAACCAGAGGATTCCTCTCCAGTGCTGACATGGATCTTGGGGTTCTTCTGGAGTCTCCCCAGGGGAGTCAGTCCTCGTTACGAGTGGGGGCATGCACGTGCGGTTTCCTCCCGAGCTGTAGCAGCGGCGTCATGATTCCCTTCGCGTGGATCAACGGATCTGAGGCTTTCCATCGAGGCTTTCCCACGAGCCTTTCCCACGAGACTTTCCCACAGGATTGTCCCACGTGCCACCGTGGTGTGAGTCGATCCTCGTCCTGAAAGTCCAGACAGTGCAGGGAAAACAGGTTTCCCTGGAATGGACTGAGACATCTGGGGTACTCTGGGAATGGTGGCACGACCCTGGAGTTCCTCTCAACTTTCCTGTGGAGAGCGCCTACTCTTGAGATGCGACGGGAACGCCGGGAATTCTTTACCGAACACGAAGGGAAAGGATCCCACCTCTCGAGCTAGGAGACGGAAACGGGGCTCCTCTGGATGTGGGCGGGACTCTCGTTCTTCCTCTCGAGTGGAGACGGGTATGTCGGGGAACTTCTTGAGCTGCAGCAAGGGTGTGAAGGACCCTTTGGAAGTTCCAGATCTTAGGTGTGATTAGCGTCGAGACACCTCAGCGCAAATGGGCCTCATCTCGCCTTTAAGGACGCCAAGATCCATGTCAGCACTGGAGAGGAATCCTCAGGTTCCGGCACCGACTCCACACAAGGTCTTAGGCCCCGGCATCGACGGGAGAGGAATCCCGAGAGGCCACCGAGTAACTCGCATGGGGCCTGGCCTTTCCTGCGGCCACCAGAGCGGGTCCCTCAGGTCCTCGTCTTAAGTCGAGATCACCTGTCCCAACTCGAAAAATCCAGGAGGTTCTCCCCTCCAGGCGAGATGAGGCCCATTTCCGCTGAGGCGTCTCCAGGCTAATCACACCTAAACCTCTGGAACTTCAAAGGGTTCTTCACACCCTTGCTGCAACTCAAGAAGTTCCCCGATATTCCCGTCTCCACTCGAGAGGAAGCACGAGCGTCCCGCCCACACCCTAGGAGCCCCGTTTCCGCCTCACAGCTAGAGAGGAGGTATCCTTTCCCTGCGTGGTCGGGAAAGAATTCCCGGTCTTCCCGTCACAACTCAAGAGGAGGCGCTCTCAACAGGAAAGGTGAGAGGAACACCAGGGTCGTGCCACCATTCCCAGAGTACCCCAGATATCTCAGTCAATTCCAGGGAAACCTGTTTTCCCTGCACTGCCTCGACTTTCGAGCCGAGGATCGACTCACAGCACGGTGGCACGTGGGACAGCCCTGTGTGAAAGCCTCGTGAGAAAGCCACTGATCCCTTGATCCACTCGACGGGAAGAATGACACTGCTGCTACAGCTCGGGGGGAAAGCGCTCTTCAATGCCCCACTCGAATGAGGACTGACTCCCCTGGGGAGATTCCTGAAGAACCCCAAGATCCATGTCAGCACTGGAGAGGAATCCTCAGGTTCCAGTACCGACCCACACAAGGTCTTAGGCCCCGGCATCGACGGGAGAGGAATCCCGAGAGGCCACCGAGCAACTCCCATGGGGACTGGCCTTTCCTGCGGCCACCAGAGCGGGTCCCTGAGGTCCCCGTCGTAAGTCGAGAGCACCTGCCGCAACTCGAGAAAATCCAGGAGCTTCTCCCATCCAGGCGAGATGAGGCGCATTTCCGCTGAGGCGTCTAGAGGCTAATTGCACCTAACATCTGGAACTTCCAAAAGGTCCTTCACACCCTTTCTGCAACTGAATAAGTTCCCCGACATACTCGCCTCCACGCGAGAGGAAGCACGAGAGTCCCGCCCACATCCAGAGGAGCCCCGATTCCGTCTCATAGCTCGAGAGGAGGGATCATTTCCCTGCGTGGTCGGGAAAGAATTCCCCGGCGTTCCCGTCGCATCTCAAGAGGAGGCGCTCTCCCCAGGAAAGTTGAGAGGAACTCTAGAGTCTGGCCACCATTCCCAGAATCCCCCAGTTGTCTCAATCCATTCCCTGCACTACCTCCACTTTCAAGCCGAGGATCGACTCACACCTCGGTGGCACGTGGGACAGCCCTGTGGGAAAGCCTCGTGGGAAAGCCTCGTGGAAAAGCCTCGAGCGAAAGCCACAGCTCCCTTGATCCACGCGAAGGGAAGAGTGACACTGCTGCTACAGCTCGAGAGGAAAGCGCACGTGCAGGCCCCCACTCGAGACGAGGACTGACGCCCCTCGGGTGACTCCAGAAGTACCCCTAGATCCATGTCGGGACTGGAGAGCAATCCTCAGGGTCCGGCACAGACTCCACACAAGGTCTTATGCCCGAGGATCGACAGGAGAGGAATCCCGAGAGGCCCCCCAAGCAACTCGCATGGGGACTGGCCTTTCCTGAGGCCAACAGAGCGGGTCCCTGCGGTTCCCCATCGTAAGTGGAGAGCACCTGCCGCAACTCGGGAAAATCCAGGAGGTTCTCCCCTCCAGGCGAGATGAGGCCCATTTCCGCTTAGGCGTCTTGAGGCTAATCACACCTAACCTCTGGAACTTCCAAAGGGTCCTTCACACCCTTGCTGCAACTCAAGAAGTTCCCCCACATACCCGTCTCCAATTGAGAGGAAGCCCGCGAGTCCCGCCCACATCCAGAGGAGACCCGTTTCTGCCTCCTAGCTCGAGAGGATGGATCCTTTCCGTGCGTGTTCGGGAAAGAATTCCCGGTGTTCCCGTCGCATCTCAATAGGAGGAGCTCTCCACAGGAAAGGCGAGAGGAACTCCAGGGTCGTGCCACCATTCCAGTGTCCCCTAGATATCTCAGTCCATTCCAGGGAAACCTGTTTTCCCTCCACTGCCTCGACTTTCAAACCGTCGATCGACTCACACCACGGTGGCACGTGGGACAGCCCTGTGGAAAAGCCTCGTGGGAAAGCCTCGTGGGAAAGCCTCATGGGAAAGCCTCGAGGGAAAGCCACAGATGCTCTGATCCACGCGAAGGGAAGCGTGATATTGCTGCTTCAGCTAGGGAGGAAAGCGCACGTACATGCCCCCACTCGAGACGAGGACTGACTCCCCTGGGGAGACTCCAGAAATACCCCAGGATACATGTCAGCACTGGAGAGGAATCCCCAGGTTCCGGCACCAAATCCCAAAAGGTCTTAGGCACCGGCATCGACGGGAGAGGAATCCCGAGAGGCCCCCGAGCAACTGACATGAGGACTGGCCTTTCCTGAGGCCACCAGAGCGGGTCCATGAGGTCCCCGTTGTAAGTCGAGAGCACTTGCCGTAACTCGAGAAAATCCAGGAGGTTCTCCCCTCCAGGCGAGATGAGGCCCATTTCCGCTGATGCGTCTGGAGGCTAATCACACCTAACCTCTGGAACTTCCAAAGGGTCCTTCACACCCTTGCTGCAACTTAAGTAGTTCCCGAAAAAACACATCTCCACTCGAGAGGAAGCACGAGAGTCCTGCCCACATTCAGAGGAGCACTGTTTCCGCCTCCTAGCTCGAGAGGAGGTATCCTTTCCCTCAGTCATCGGGAAAGAATTCCCGGTGTTCCCGGCGCAACTCAAGATTAGGCGTTCTCCACAGGAAAGGCGAGAGGAACTCCAGGGTCGTGCAACCATTCCCAGAGTCCCCCAGATGTCTCAGTCCATTCCAGGGAAACCTGTTTTCCCTGCACTGCCTGGACTTTAAAACCGAGGATCGAATCACACCACGGTGGCACATGTGACAGCCCTGTGGGAAAGCCCCGTTGGAAAGCCTCGAGGGAAAGCCTCGAGGGAAAGCCCCTGATCTCTTGATCCACGGGAAAGGAAGCTCAACACTGCTCCTACAGCTCGGAGTAAAGCACACTTGCATGCCCGCACTCGAGACGAGGACTGACTCCCCTGGGGAGACTCCATAAGTAGCCCAAGATCCTTTTCAGCACTGGAGAGGAATCCTCAGGTTTCGGCACCGACTCCACACAAGATCTTAGGCCCCGACATCGATGGGAGAGGAATCCCGAGAGGCCCCAGAGCAACTCGCATGGGGACTGGACTTTCCTGAGGCCACCAGAGCGGGTCCCTGAGGTCCCCGTCGTAAGCCGAGAGCACCTGCCGCAACTCGAGAAAATCAAGGAGGTTCTCCCCTCCAGGCGAGATGAGGCCCATTTCCGCTGAGGCGTCTCGAGGCTTATCACACCTAACTTCAGGAACTTCCAAAGGGTCCTTCACACCCTTGCTGCAACTCAAGAAGTTCCTTGACATACTCGTCTCCACTCGAGAGGAAGCACGAGAGTCCCGCTCACATCCAGAGGAGCCCCGTTTCCGCCTCCGAGCTCGAGAGAATGGATCCTTTCCGTGCATGGTCGGGAAAGAATTCCCGGTGTTCCCGTCACACCTCAAGAAGAGGCGCTCTCCACAGGAAAGGCGAGAGAAACTCCAGGGTCGTGCCAGCATTCCCAGAGTCCCCCAGATGTCTCATTCCATTCCAGGGAAACCTGTTTTCCCTGCACTGCTTCGACTTTCAAGCCGAGGATCGACTCACACCACGGTGGCACATGGGACAGCCCTGTGGGAAATGCCTCGTGGGAAAGCCTCGAGGGAAAGCCACAGATCCCTTGATCCACGCGAAGGGAAGCTTGACACTGCTGCTAAGGCTCGGAAGGAAAGCGCACGTGCAAGCCCCCACTTGAGACGAGCACTGACTCCCCTGGGGAGACTCCAGAAGTACCCCAAGATCCATGTCACCACTGGAGAGGAATCCTCAGGTTCTGGCACCGACTCCACAGAAGATCTTAAGCCCCGGCATCGACGGGAGGGGAATCCCGAGAGGCCCCCGAGCAACTCGCATGGGGACTGGCCTTTCCTGAGGCCACAAGAGCGGGTCCCTGAGGTCCCCGTGGAAAGTCGAGAGCACCTGCCGCAACTCGAGAAAATCCAGGAGGTTCTCCACTCCAGGCTAGATGAGGCCCATTTCCGCTGAGGCGTCTCGAGGCTAATCACACCTATCTTCTGGAACTTCCAAAGGTTCCTTCACACCCTTGCTGCAACTCAAGAAGTTCCGCGACATACCCAGCTCCACTCGAGAGGAAGCACGAGAGTCCCGCCCACATCCAGATTATCCCCGTTTCCGCCTCCTAGCTCCATAGGAGGGATCCATTCCCTGCGTGGTAGGGAAAGAATTCCCGGCGTTCCCGCCGCATCTCAAGAGGAGGCACTCTCCACAGGAAAGGCGAGAGGAACTCCAGCGTCGTGACACCATTCCCAGAGTCCCCCAGATGTTTCAGTCCATTCTACGGAAACCTGTTTTCCCTGCACTGCCTCGACTTTCAAGCCGAGGATCGACTCACACCACGGTGGCACGTGGAACAGCATTATGGGAAAGCCTCGTGGGAAAGCCTCGTGGGAAAACCTGGTGGGAAAGCTTCGAGGGAAAGCCACAGATTCCTTGATCCACGCGAAGGGAAGCCTGACAATGCTGCTACAGCTCGGGAGGAAATCGCACGTGCATGCCCCACTCGAGACGAGGACTGACTCCCCTGGGGAGACTCCAGGAGTACCCCAAAATCCATGGCAGCACTGGAGAGGAATCCTCAGGTTCGGCACCGAATCCACACAAGATCTTAGGCCCCCGCATCGACGGGACAGGAATCCCGAGAGGCCCCCGAGCAACTCGCATGGGGACTGGGCTTTCCTGAGGCCAACAGAGCGGGTCCCTGAGGTCCCCGTCGTAAGTCGAGAGCACCTGCCGCAACTCGAGAAAATCCAGGAGGTTCTCCCCTCCAGGCGAGATGAGGCTCATTTGCGCTGAGGCCTCTCGAGGCTAATCACACCTAACCTCTGGAACTTCCAAAGGGTCCTTCACACCCTTGCTGCAACTAAAGAAGTTCCCCCACATACTCGTCTCCACTCGAGAGGAAGCACGTGAGTCCCGCCCACATCCAGAGGAGCCCCGTTTCCACCTCCTAGATCGAGAGGAGGGATCCTTTCCCTGCGTCGTGGGGAAAAAATTCCACGCGTTCCCGTCGCATCTCAAGAGGAGGCGCTCTCCACAGGAAAGGCGAGAGGAACTCCAGGGTCGTGCCACCATTTCCAGAGTCCCCCAGATGTCTCAGTCCATTCCAGGGAAACCTGTTTTCCCTACACTGCCTCTACTTTCAAGCCGAGGATCGACTCACACCACGGTGGAACGTGGGACAGCCCTGTGGGAAAGCCTCGTGGGAATGCCTCGTGGGAATGCCTCGAGGGAAAGCCACAGATCCCTTGATCCACGGGAAGGGAAGCGCGACACTGCTGCTACAGCTCGGGAGGAAAGCGCACGTGCATGCCCCAACTCGAGACGAGGACTGACTCCCCTGGGGAGACTCCAGAAGTACCCCAAGGTCCATGTCAGCACTGGAGAGGAATCCTCAGGTTCCGGCACCAACTCCACACAAGGTCTTAGGCACCGGCATCGACGGGAGAGGAATCCCGAGAGGCCCCCGAGCAACTCCATGGGGACTGACCTTTCCTGAGGCCACCAGAGCGGGTCCCTGAGGTCCCCGTCGAAAGTGGAGAGCACCTGCCGCAACTCGAGAAAATCCAGGAGGTTCTCCCCTCCAAGCGAGATGAGGCCCATTTCCGCTGAGGCGTCTGGAGGCTAATCACATCTGACAACTGGAACTTCCAAAGGGTCCTTCACACCCTTGCTGCAACTCAAGAAGTTCCCCAACATACCCGTCTCCACTCGAGAGGAAGCACGAGAGTCCCGCCCACATCCAGAGGAGCCCCGTTTCCGCCTCCTGGATCGAGAGGAGGGATCCTTTACCTGCGTGGTGGGGAAAGAATTCCCGGCGTTTCCGTCGCATCTCAAGAGGAGGCGCTCTCCACAGGAAAGGCGAGAGGAACTCCAGGGTAGTGCCACCATTCCCAGAGTTCCCGAGATGTCTCAGTCCATTCCTGGGAATCCTGTTTTCCCTGCACTGCCTCCACTTTCAAGCCGAGGATCGACTCACACCACGGTGGCCCGTGGGACAGCCCTGTGGGAAAGCCTCGTGGGAAAGCCTCGTGGGAAAGCCTCGAGGGAAAGCCAAGATCCCTTGATCCACGCGAAGGGAAGCGTGACACTGCTGCTACACCTCGAAAGGAAATCGCACGTGTATGCCCCCACTCGAGACGAGGACTGACTCCCCTATGGAGACTCAGAAGTACCCCAAGATCCATGTCAGCACTGGAGAGGAATTCTCAGGTCCCGGCACCGACGACACACAAGGTCTTAAGCCAGCGTGACACTGCTGCTACAGCTCGAGAGGAAAGCACACGTGCAGGCCCCCACTCGAGACGAGGACTGACTCCCCTGGGGAGACTCAGAAGTACCCAAGTTCCATGTCAGCACAGGAGAGGAATCCTCAGGTTCCGCAACAGACTCCACACAAGGTCTTAGGCCGTGGCATCGACCGGAGAGGAATCCCGAGAGGCCCCTGAGCAACTCGCATGGGGACTGGCCTTTTCTGAGGCCACCAGAGCGGGTCCCTGAGGTCCCCGTCGTAAGTCGAGAGCACATGCCGGCAACTCGAGAAAATCCAGGAGGTTCTCCCCTCCAGGCGAGATGAGGCCCATTTCCGCTGAGGCGTCTCGAGGCTAATCACATTTAACATGTGGAAATTCCAAAGGGTCCTTCACACCCTTGCTGCAACTCAAGAAGTTCCCCGACATACCTGTCTCCACTCGAAAGGAAGCACGAGAATCCAGCCCACATCCAGAGGAGCCCCGTTTTCGCCTCCTAGCTCGAGAGGAGGGATCCTTTCCCTGCGTGGTGGGAAAGAATTCACAGCGTTCCCGTCGCATCTCAAGAGGAGGCGCTCTCCACAGGAAAGGCGAGAGGAACTCCAGCTCTCAGCCCATTCCCAGAGTCCCCATGGATGTCTCAGTCCATTCCAGGGAAACCTGTTTTCCCTGCACTGCCTCGACTTTCAATCCGAGGATGCGACTCACACCACGGTGGCACGTGGGAGAGCCCTGTGGGAAAGCCTCGTGGGAAAGCCTCGAGGGAAAGGACCACAGATCCCGTTGATCCACGCGAAGGGAAGTGAGACACTGCTGCTACAGGCTTCGGAGGAAAGCGCACGTGCATGACCCCACTCGAGACGGAGGACTGACTGCCCCTGGGGAGAATCCAGAAGTACCCCAAGATCCATGTCGGCACTTGAGAGGAATTCTCAGGTTCGGCACTGACCACACAAAGACCTTAGGCCCCAACATCGAACGGGAAGAGGAAACCGAGAGGCCCCGAGTA
>NW_017218208.1:0-12042 GCF_001704415.2 Capra hircus | reverse complement strand
AACTTTGAACTTGAAACTTGATCTTGACCTTTGACATTTGAAGAACTTGAACTTTGACTTGACCTTTGAACTTGAACTTGAACTTGACCTTGAACTTGAACTTGAACTTTGAACTTGACCTTGAACTTGACCTTGAACTTGAACTGAACTTGTCCTTGACCTTGAACTTCAACTTGAACTTGAACTTGACCTTGACCTTGAACTTGAACTTGACCTTGACCTTGAACTTGAACTTGACCTTGACCTTGACCAACAACGGGAGACCTCGAGATTTGCTCAGAGCACCGGAGGTCCAGAAGCAGGGCCCTGTATCTCCCCTTCCCTTTGTGATCATTGCAAAGACATTCCTAGCTGATAGCGGGAGTGCCCCTGAAGAAGCAAGCAGTGGGAGTGTGTTTGACACGACTGTGTGCCTTCCTGGCCTCAGCTCCACAAGGGGCCTTTCCTCTCGAAGTAGGCCCCATGTCCCCTTGGGGAGGGTGTCATGCCTCTTTTCTCCTCACTGCCAAAGGGTGGAGCCAAGCTCGCTCTGTCAGAGGTACAAAAACAGCAATTGAATGGATTTTCAAGCTCTTGCTAGGCTGCACCCTTTCAGGGCCCACTTTACTGAAACAGGTGCTCTGTGGCCCCTGGTTGGGTATGCAGGTTCACAAACAGGGTGAGATCCTGTCCAAGCCAAGAATTTTCCTGAAAGACCTAGGCTCACTAGAGCTCTCCTCCAGAGCAAAGGGATAGAGGAGATGTATGGAGGAGTCTTTGCCTTTCCCTGTGAGTGTGGGGCTACTCCCTACGGCCCAAGCTCAGGGATAACTGCCTCTAAGAAAGGAATGGCAAGAAGCGCTATTCTTGGAGGTTGGGACAGGGAGTTCGCAGCATGTGGGGAAAGAAAGACTTCTTCGGGAAGAAGAGGCAACCACCGGGGTGTGTTTGCAAGCCTCTATTTGGAAGGAACAGGTTTGCTTATACAACTCAAGACCTCCAGATCTGCTCAGAGGACTGAAGTTCCAGAGACAGGGCCATGTATCTCCCCTTCCCTTTGAGATCCTTGCAAAGACATTCCTAGCAGATCGTGGGAGTGCCCATGAAGAAGCAAGCAGCGGAGTGTGCTTGACATCACTGGCTGCCTACCTGGGCTCAGCTCCTCAAGGGGCCTTTCTCTCCTGGTAGGCCCTATGTCCCCTTTGGGAGAGGGTGGTGCCCTCTTCCCTCCACACTGCCAAAGGGTGGAGGTGGAGCAAACTCGTTCTCTCCGAGGTTAAAAAAAAAAGACAAATTGGATGGATTTTTAAGCTCTTGCTATGCTGCACCCCTCCAGGACCCACTCGAGCAAAACAGGTGCCCTGTGGCCCCTAGGTCGGGTATGCAGGTTCACACACCGGGTGGGATCCCGTCAAAGCCAAGAATTTTCCTGACAGACCTAGGCTCACTAGAGCTCTCCTCCAGAGGAAAGGGGACAGAAAAGACGTGTGTGTGGAGGTGGCTCTGCCTTTCCAGGTCCCAATCTCAGGGATAACTGCCCCTAAGAAAGGAACTGCTGCTGCTGCTGGCTAAGTTGCTTCAGTCGTGTTCGACTCTGTGCGACGCCATAGACGGTAGCCCACTAGGCTCCCCCGTCCCTGGGATTCTCCAGGCAAGAACAGTAAGTGGGTTGCCATTGCCTTCTCCAATGCATGAAAGTGAAAATGAAAGTGCAGTCGCTCAGTCGTGTCCGACCCTCAGCGACCCCACGGACTGCAGCCTACCAGGCTTCTCCGTCCATAGGATTTTCTGAAAGGAACTGCAAGAAGCGCTTTTCCAGGAGGCTGGGAAAGGGAGTTCGCAGGATGTGGGGAAAGAGAGCCTCCTTCGGGGAAGAATAGGCGGCCACTTGTTTTGTGTTGCAAACCTCTATTTGGAAGGAACAGGTTAGCTTATACAAAGGGAGACCTCCAGATCTGCTCAGAGGACCAAAGTTGCAGAGGCAGGTCGGTGTATTTTCCCTTCACTTTGCGATCCTTGCAAAGACATTCCTTGCTGATAGATGATTCAGCAAGGGCCTTTGAGACTGTTGTTTTCTTTCCTAGGTTCAAAGATTCCTTCAGTTCCTAATATAGATATCCTAGAAATTATCTGACATCCGTGAAAATCTGATATGTCCTGGTCAAATGCTGTCAGTTATAATTCCAGTTATCATATTAAAGCATTTCAAGTCGCAGCAGTGACCAGATTACATTGTCAATTTCTATTTAATCAGGTTTTAACCATGTCCTCTATGGTTTCACACTGATGCCTTTGCAGAAATACTGCTACTTCAAGATATATGGAATATACTTTTTTAAGCTTACCGATAATTTGTTTGTTTGTTTGTTTGTCTTCTGGTAAGCTGGTACCAGATGGAATTTAGTCTCCTCTCTAGGTTAAGAGAACAAAGTTTTCTTAGAATGCAATTTTTGATAACAGACTATGGATTTCTTTACCTTTCATTGATTTATAATTGTTTTCATCATCTGTTTTTTTACTTCGGTAAAGTAAATAAGCCTTATTTAAGATTTTGGTACATGTAGGATGGACTAAGCTTTCCCCACTCTTGCAAGTTCCCTTAACCCTTCAGATTCTTCTCGTGGGACCAAAGATCTCACTTTCCTCCAGAGGGACAATCCAAGCTTTTTATTAGTTGATCTGCCCCTGACATCAGAGTCCATTTGAGCACGAGTTGGCCTATAATTTAGGCATGAAACTATGACTACATAAAGAAAAGGTGACTTTATGATTCAGGGATGGCCATGATATGCCTTGCACTTCAGAGAAAATGGGTTAAAATGATTTTTTTTTCTTCAAAACTGCACAGCCAGTTCTTTCAGCATATGCAATTGAAAACATCTAGTCATTAGGTCAGTTTTCATTCCAATCCCAAAGAAAGGCAATGACAAAGAATATTCAAGCTGCTGCACAATTGCACTCATCTCACACACTAGTAAAGTAATGCTCAAAATTCTCCAAGTTCACATGAACTGTGAACTTCCAAATGTTCAAGAGGGATTTAAAACATGCAGAGAAACCAGAGATCAAACTGCCAACATCCACTGGATCATTGAAAAAGCAAGAGAGTTCCAGAAAAAAAAGACATCTATTTCTGCTTTATTGACTATGCCAAAGCCTTTGACTGTGTGGATCACAATAAACTGGGAAAAATTCTGAAAGAGATGGGAATACCAGACCACCTGACCTGTCTCTTGAGAAACCTGTATGCAGGTCAGGAAGAAACAGTTCGAACTGGACATGGAACAACAGACTGGTTCTAAATAGGAAAAGGAATATGTCAAGGCAGTGTATTGTCACCCTGCTTATTTAACTTATATGCAGAGTACATCATGAGAAACACTGGGCTGGAGGAAGCACACGCTGGAATCCAGATTGGCTGAGAATATCAAGAATCTCAGATATGCAGATGACACCACCCTTATGGCAGAAAGTGAAGAAGAACTAAAGAGTCTCCTGATGAAAGTGAAAGAGGAGAGTGAAAAAGTTAGCTTAAAGCTCAGCATTCAGAAAAAAAAATCATTGCATCCAGTCTCTTCACTTCATTGGCAATAGATGGGAAAACATTGGAAACAGCAGCAGACTATTTTTGGGCTTCGAAATCACTGCAGGTGATGTCTGCCTCCATGAACTTAAAACGTATTTATGACTTGGAAGAAAAGTGATGACCAAACTAGACAGCATATTAAAAAGCCAGACGTTGCTTGCCAACAAAGATCCATCCAGTCAGGCTATGGTTTTTCCATATGTCATGGATGATATGAAAGATGTACTATAAAGAAAGTGACAGCTGAAAATTGGATGCTTTTGAACTGTGGTGTTGGAGAAGATGCTTGTAGGTCGCTTAGACTACAAGGAGACGCAACCACTCCATCCTAAAGGAAATCAGGTCTGAATATACATTGGAAGGACTAATACTGAACCTGAAACTCCAATACTTTGGCCACTTGATGTGAAGAGCTGACTCACTTGGAAGTTGCTTTGATTTGCCTGTGAGTGTGGAGCCCTCCTGGCAAAGGGCCTCAGGGGTCATTGCCACTGAATCACGACCTCCAAGCAAGCGCATTCCAGCTGTGTGACATTCAGGAAGAGGAGACTGGGAAACTATCTTCCTTAGAGGAAGGAAAGTCATCCACAGAGAGTGTGTTTTCAGGCCTCTCTTTGAGAAGTGTTTTGCTTCTCAGACATCAGAGCTGCAGGCTTGCTCTGAGGCCTCAATTGCAGAGTCAGGGCTGTGTGTCTCACTGCACTTTCCAAGCATTGCAGACACATTCCTAGTTGGAGCAGTGCTTCCCATGAGAAAGAAGCTCGGGAGTGTGTCTGAGCGGGCTGAGTGCCATGCTAGGGTCACCTAGTCGAGGCACCTTGCACATCCAATGGGCCCAGGCGAGTAGCTATGGACCGCCCTTCGGTTGAGACATCCAAAGCAGGGAACAAAGCTAGCTCTGTCAGAAGAGGAAACAGCAATGGGATGGATTTCAAGCAGTTGCAAGTCACACCACGTTAGGGCTCCCCGGGAAAGAATGCGAATTTTGGCCTCTAGCCAGTATCCAGATGTGTGCACAGGATATTTTCCCCACAGGATTCAAGAATGTTCCAGACAGACCTAGCTCACTAGCTCTCTCCTGCAGAGGAAATGAAATATTGTTGCTGAACACGAAAAGATGCTGGGATTCTTGGCTTATGGAGGAGAAAATTCAATCCAGGGCCCAAGACGAGGCTTGATTGCTCAGAGCTTTTGTGCAATAGAGTTTTATTAAAGGAGAAAGGAGATAGAGAAAGCTTCTGACAGAGACATCACAAGGGCGAAAGCGTACCCCCTTGCTAGTGTTAGTAATGGAGTTATATACTCTCCAATAAGTTATGACAACGAACAAAAGAATGTCTGGAGGTTGTAAAGACTCACTAGACCTATCCCATAATTGACATTTTAAGATAACAGGATTAGCCAGAAGGTTTTTTCAGAGACCGTCCTCAAGAAGGATGCATGATTGTATATAATCCTAAGGAATGTAGAGGAAAAAACAGTTTGTCCTTCCTTCCTCCTTGAGAATTCTAGACCCTCTCTCCTTGGGACCCTTGAACTTCTTAGAAACCTGCCTTGGCAATGACTCTCTCAGAACATGATTGAACAGCCGTTTGAGCTTCCTTTGACTTTCCTGGGAGGGAGGAGCCCTCCCTGAGCACAGGGCCTCAGGGGCCATGGCCAATGAAAAAAATCTCCAGCAAGTGCTTTTCAGCCCTGTGTGACTCTCAGCCCACAGGAGCTGAGAAAACTCTCTTCCTTGGAGGAAGGAAAGGCAGCCAAGAGTGTGTTTTCAGGCCTGTATCTTGCAGCAAGTGTTTGGCTTGTTAGACAGAAGACCTGCAGGCCTGTTCCAACAGACTCAATTCCAGAATCAGGGCCTTGTGTCTCCCTGCAGTTTCCTGGCCTTGCAAACACATTCCTAGGTGAGAGCAGTCCTGCCCATGGGAAGCAGGCTGCGGGAGTGTGTCTGAGGGGGCCAGGTGTCATGCTGGGTCACCTGGTCGAGGGCACCTTGCACCTCCAATGGACCCAGGCAAGGAGTTGCAGGCCACCACCTTGCTTCTGAAATCCAAAATGGGAGCAAAGCTCGCTCTGTCAGAGGGAAGAAAACAGCAACAGGATGGATTTTCAAGCAGTTGCTAGGCTGTACTGCGTTAGGGCTCCAAGGAAGGAAATGCGAATTTTAGCCCCTACGACTGGTATCCAGGTGGGCTCCCAGGATGATTTCCCCCAGGATCCAAGAACGTTCCAGACAGACCTGGGCTCACTAGCTCCCTCCTGCAGAGGAAACATGAGAGAACAGCTGTTTGGAGGTTGCTTTGACTTCCCCTGGGAGGTAGGATCCCTCCCTGGTGCAGGCCTCAGGGCCATTGCCGCTGAGAAATGCCCTCGAAGCCAGACCTTTGCAGCCTTGTATGACTCAGCACGGAGGAGACTGGAAAAGCTCTCTTCCTTGGAGGAAGAAAGGCAGCCCCAGAGAGTGTGTTTTCACACCTGTATCTTGCAGCAAGTGTTTGGCGTCTCAGACGTCAGACCTCAGGCCTGCTCCAACGCCTCAGTTCAGAGTCAGGGCCGTGTGTCTCCCTGCATTTCTGAGCCTTGGGAACACATTCTAGGTCAGACAGTCTGCCCATGGGGAAGGAGGCTGCGGGAGTGTGTCTGAGGGGGTCGGGTGCCATGCTGGGGTCATAGACCCGGTACCGTCCAATAGACCCCAGGACAACAGCGGTGGTCCCCTGGCTTCCGAAATGCCAAAGCGAGAGCAAAGCTAGCTCTATCAGAAGGAAAAAGAGCAATCGGATGGATGTTCAGGCTGTTGCTGGCCGCACCACTTCAGGGTCCCCCCGAGAGGAACAGCGCCTGTGGCCCTAGGTCCGATATGCAGGTTAACACACAGGGTGTGTCCCCATAGGAGCAAGAATTTTCCTGAAGACCTAGGCTCACTAGAGCTCTCCTACAGGCAAAAGGGTAGAACAGACTGTGGATGTGATCTGCCTTTCCCAGCGAGCATGGGCCCTCTACGCCCGGCTCCAGGGAAAATTGTCCCGAAAAATGACCTCCAAGAAGCGCTTTCCAGCAGCTGGATGCAGAGTTCACAGGATGCGGGAAAGTGATCGTGCTTCAGGGAAGAAGAGCGCCACCCAGTGTGTGTTTGCAACCTGTATTTGGAAGAAACTGTTATCTCCTTCAAGGGGAGACCTCCAGGTCTGCTCAGAGGACCGAAATTCCAGAGCAGCACCATCATCTCCCTGTCCTTTCTGAGCCTTGGAAGACATCCTAGCTTATAGCGGTATTGCTCATGAAGAAGCAGGATGCAGGAATGTGTCAGACATGACTGGGTCTTCCTGGGTTCAGCTCCGTGAGGGCCTTTCCACTCAAAGTAGGTCCCATGCCTCTTGGGGAGGAAGTGGGCCGCTTGCCTCCAAATTGCCAAAGGCTGGAACAAAGCTATTTCTATCAGAGGTAAGAAAAGAGCAATTGGATGGATGTGGAAGCTGTTGCTGGCCCACTGCTTCAGGCCCCCCACCTCCGCCCTGAGAGAAACGGCCCTGTGCCCCTAGGTCCTGGATGCAGTTTCACACATAGAATGTGTCCCCATAGAGCCAAGAATTTTCCTGACAGACCTAGGCTCACTAGAGCTCTCCTACAGAGCAAAGGGGATGGGACAGATGTGTGGCTGTGGCTCTGCCTTTCCTGGGAGTGTGGAGCGCTCCCTATGCCCCGGCTCCAGGGGAAGTTGCCGCTGAATAATGACCTCAAGATGCTTTTCCAACTGGCTGAGACGTGGAGTTCTCAGGATGCAGGGAAGCGAGTGTCCTTCGGGAAGCAAAGGCAGTCACCTGTTATCATGACTTACTAGAATAGTAGGTACTTCTCCGGTTGGCAGAGGCCTTCCCTACCTGATCTGAAAAAGAAAATGAAGTAGCTCGCTGATTTGAGAAATAATCCCAGACTTGGGTTTCCAACCAGTATAGAATCCGACAATGGCCTGTCTTTGTAGCGCGTTAATTAACAGTTATGTGAAGCTCTAAATATCAGTGGAAATTACATACAGCATATAGGCCCAGTGTTCTGGAATGGTGGAAAGAAACAACCAAACTCTTGAAGAGACACTTTCAAAATGGATCATAGAGACTGACTGTACATGGAGGGCTTGCTTCGCAGACTTACTCATATTACGGGTAAACCGCACGTCCCACAGTTGTTGTCCTTATGAAATTTTCTATGGGACCCCCTCCCACAGTGAGGCAGGTGTTAGCAGATTTGCCACAAGTAAGGGGTGGGATTTCACAGCAGATGAACAATTAGGTAAGGTAATAATCAGTAACTAAGTTTGTATAAAAAAGAATGTCATTCCCCTTGAGGAACAGATTCATGAATTTGTGCTCAGTGATCAGTGTGGCTCAATGACTGGAAACACAATTCTTGGCTGACATCAGAAAGGTCCTTATACTGTTGTTTAGCCACAATTCTGAAAGAGATGGAATACCAGACCACCTAACCTGCTCTTGAGAAATCTGGATGAAGGTCAGAAGCAACAGTTAGAGCAGGACATGAACAACAGACTGGTCCAAAAGGAAAAGGAGTATGTCAAGGCTGTATATTGTCACCCTGTTTATCTAACTTCTATGCAGAGTACATCATGAAAAATGCTGGGATGGAAGATACATAAGCTGGAATCAAGATTGCCGGTAGAAATATCAATCAACTTAGATATGCAGATGACACCACCATTATGGCAGAACGTGAAGAGGAACGGGTATGTCGGGGAACTTCTTGAGTTGCAGCAAGGGTGTGAAGGACCCATTGGAAGTTCCAGAGGTTAGGTGTGGTTAGTCTCGAGATGCCTCAGCGGAAATGGGCCTCATGTCGCCTGGAATGGAGAGGCTCCTGGATATTCCCGAGTTTCAGCAGGTGCTCTCGAGTTACGACGGGATTCAGGGACCCGCTCTGGCGGCCGCAGGAAAGGCCAGTTATCATGCGTGTTGCTAGGGGGCCTCTCGTGATTCCTCTCCGTCGATGCCGGGGCCTAAGACCTTGTGTGGAGTCGGGGCCGAAGCTGAGGATTCCTCTCCAGGGCTGACATGCATCTTGGGGTACTTCTGGAGACTCCCCAGGGGAGTCAGTCCTCGTCTCGAGTAGGGGCATGCACGTGCGCTTTCCTCCCGAGCTGTAGCAGCAGTGTCACGCTTCCCGTCGCGTGGATCAAGGGATCTGTGGCTTTCCCTCGAGGCTGTCCCACGAGGCTTTCCCACAGGGCTCTCCCACGTGCCACCGTGGTGTGAGTCGATCCTCGCATGAAAGTCGAAACAGTGCAGGGAAAACAGGATCCTCTGGAATGGACGGAGACATCTGGGGGCTCTTGGAATGGTGGCACGACCCATGAGTTCCTCTCGCCTTTCCTGTGCAGCGCGCCTCCTCTTGAGATGCGTCGGAAACGTCGGGAATTCTTTCCCGAGGAAGCAGGGAAGGATCCCTCATCTCGAGCTTGGAGGCGGAAACGGAGCTCCTCTGGAGGAGGCCGGACCCTCGTGCTTCCTCTGGAGTGGAGACGGGTATATCGGGGAACCTCCTGAGTTGTAGCAAGGGTGTGTAGCACCCTTTGGAAGTTGCAGAGTTTAGGTGTGATTACTCTCGAGACGCCGCAGAGAAAATGGGCCTCATCTCGACTGGAGTAGAGAACCTCCTGGATTTTCCCGAGTTGCGGCAGGTGCTCTCGACATACGACCGTGACCTCAGGGACAGTGTAGCAGATGTGTCACGCTTCCCGTCGCGGGGATCAAGGGATCTGTGGCTTTCCCACGAGGCTTTCCCACAGGGCTGTCCCACGTGCCACCATGGTGTGAGTGGATCCTCGGCGTGAAAGTCGAGGCATTGCGGGGAAAACAGGTTCCTCTGAAATGGACTGAGATATCTGGGGGACTCTTGGAATGGTGGCACGACCCTGGAGTTCCTCTCGCCTTTCCTATTGAGAGCCCTTGCTCTTGAGAGGCCATGGGAAAGCTGAAAAATCTTTCCTGACTAAGCAGGATAGGATCCCTCATTTCGAGCTACCAGGCGGAAACGGGGTTCCTCTGGATGTGGGCGGGACCCTCGTGCTTCCTATCAAGGGGAGACGGGTATGTCGGGGAACTTCTTGAGTTGCAGCAAGGACCCTTTTGAATTTCCAGAGTTTAGGTGTGATGAGCCTCCAGACGCCTCAGAGGAAATGGGCCTCATCTTGCCTGGAGCGGAGAACCTCCTGGATTTTCTAGAGTTGGGCAGGGTCTCTCGAGTTACGACGGGGACCTCAGGGACCCGCTCTGGTGGCCTCAGGAAAGGCCAGTGCCCATGGGAGTTGCAAGGGGGCCTTCGGATTCCTCTCCCCTCGATGTCGGGCCTAAGACCTTGTGTATAGTCGGGCTGAAACCTGAGGATTCCTCTCCAGTGCTGACATGGATCTTGGGTACTTGTGGAGTCTCTCCTGGGAGTCAGTGCTCATCTCGTGTGGGTGCATGCACGTGAGCTTTCCTCACGAACTGTAGCAGCAGTGTCACACTTCCCGTCGCGGGGATCAAGGGATCTGTGGCTTTCCCTCGAGGCTTTCCGACGAGGCTTTCCCACAGGGCTGTCCCACGTGGGACATGCCATGGTGGAGTGAGTGGATCCTCGGCGTGAAAAGTAGAGGCACTGCAGGAAAACAAGATCCTCTGGAATGGACTGAGACATCTGGGGGTCCCTTGGAATTGTGGCAAGACACTGGGGTTTCTCTCGCCTTTCCTGTTGAGAGCGCCTCTTCTTGAGATGCGACGGGAAAGCCGGGAATTCTTTCCAGACGAAGCAGGAAAAGAATCAATAATCTCAAGCTACGAGGTGGAAACCAGGCTCCTCTGGATGTGGGCGGACCCTCGTGCTTCCTCTCGAGTGGAGACTGGTATGTCGGGAACTTCTTGAGTTGCAGCAAGCGTGTGAAGGACCCTTTGGAAGTTCCAGAGGTTAGGTGTGATTAGCCTCGAGAAGCCTCATTGGAAATGGGCCTCATCTCGCCTGGAGGGAGAACCTCCTGGATTTTCTCGAGTTGCGGCAGGTGCTCTCGACTTAAGACGGGGACCTCAGGGACCCGCTCTGGTGGCCTCAGGAAAGGCCAGTCCCCATGCGAGTTGCTTGGGGTCCTCTCGGGATTCCTCTCCCGTCGATGCCGGGCCCTAAGACCTTGTGTGGAGTCGGTGCCGGAACCTGAGGATTCCTCTCCAGTGCTGATATGGATCCTGCGGTACTTCTGGAGTCTCCCCAGGGGAGTCAGTCCTCGTCTCGAGTGGGGGCATGCATGTGAGCTTTCCTCCCGAGCTGTAGCAGCAGTGTCACTCTTCCTTCGCGTGGATCAAGGGATCTGTGGCTTTCCCTCGAGGCATTCCCACGGCTTTCCCACGAGGCTTTCCCACAGGGCTGTCCCACGTGCCACCGTGGTGTGAGTCGATCCTCGTCTTGAAAGTGGAGGCAGTGTAGGGAAAAAAGGTTTCCCTGGAGTGGACTGAGACATCTGGGGACTCTGGGAATGGTGGCACGACCCTGGAGTTCCTCTCGCCTTTCCTGTGGAGAGCGCCCCCTCTTGAGCTGCTATGGCAAGTCCGAGAATTCATTCCCGACCACGCAGGTAAAGGATCCCTCCTCTCGAGCTATGAGGCGGAAACGGGGCTCCTCTGGATGTGGGCGGGGCTCTCGTGCTTCCTCTCGAGTGCAGACGGGTATGTCGGGAAACTTCTTGAGTTGCAGCAAGGATGTGAAGGACCCTTTGGAAGTTCCAGAAGTTAGGTGTGATTAGCCTCGAGACGCCTCAGCGGAAATGGGCCTCATCTCGCCTGGACGGGAGAACGTCCGGATTTTCTCGAGTTGTGGCGCTGTCTAGACTTACGACGGGGACCTCAGGGACCGCTCTGGTGGCCTCAGGAAAGGCCAGTCCCATGCGAGTTACTCGGGGCCTCTCGAGATTCCTGTCCCGTCGATGCTGGGGCCTAAGTCTTGTGTGGAGTCGGTTGCGGAACCTGAGGATTCCTCTCCAGGGCTGGCATGGATCTTGGGTACTTCTGGAGTCTCCCAGGGGAGTCAGTCCACGTCTCGAGTGGGGCATGCACGTGCGCTTTCCTCCCAGCTGCTAGCAGCAGTGTCACGCTTCCCGTCGAGTGGATCAAGGGATCTGGTCTTTTCCTCGAGGCTTTGCCACAGGGCTGTCCCACGTGCCACCGTGGGTGTGAGTCGATCCTCGGCTTGAAAGCCGAGGCAGTGCAGGGAAAACAGGTTTCCCTGGAATGGACTGAGACATCTGGGGAACTCTGGGAATGGAGGCACGACCTTGGAGTTCCTCTCGCCTTTCCTGTGGAGAGCGCCTCCTCTTGAAGATGCGACGGGAAAACGCCGGAATTCTTTCCCAACTACGCAGGGAAAGGATCCCTCCTCTCGAGATAGGAGCCGGAAACGGGGCTCCTCTGGATGTGGGGGACTCTCGTGCTTGCCTCGAG
>NW_017218207.1:0-12043 GCF_001704415.2 Capra hircus | reverse complement strand
GCCCAGACTTGCCTTGCTTTTAGGCCTCTCCAGGAAGGAGCAGGCAGCAGGAGCCTGGGAGTCGCCACTGGCGCCTTTCTTGCCTCAGCTCCAATCCTGCCTTGCCTTTGCACTTAGGTCCAGTCCTCCTTAAGAGGCTTAGGGGCTGGTGGGTTGCACACTGCCAAGGGCTCCAGCAGTGAGAATTCTGTCAGAGGGAAGGGAAGGGCAACTGCAGGGCTCCTCCAGCGGTTTCTTGGCCGCCCAGATTCAGCGCCACACGGAGAGCACCAGGCTCCCAGGTCCCCTGGCTGGGGTTTTCAGCCCCGCACACACGGAGGCTGATTCCTTGGGTGCCCAGAAAGTGTATGACAGACGTAGGTTCCCTAGCACTCTCCTCCCCAGCAGAGAGACATGTGCAGGTGTTTGGGGCCTGATCCTGCGTGTCTGGGTTCCTGCCCACAGCCCCAACTCAGGGGAAGCAGCCCCTGAGGCAAGACCTGCTGGAGGAGCCCTGCGCCCCCGCCTGATAGGCGAGTGCACAGCCAGCAGGGAAGCGAGCCTCCTCGGGGAAAGGGGAGGCAGCAAGTCCCGTCAAGCTGAAATCCCTGCTTACACGAAGCTAAGTGCGACTCCAGTACGGCAGATCTCTAGCTCTGTTCAGAGGCCCGATCTGGCAGAGTTCCTGGCACCAAGATGCTCTGCCATAGGCGAGCCTTGCGCAGACTTGCCTTGCTTTAAGGCTCCCTCCCCAGGAAGGAGCAGGCTGTGTGAGGCTCGGAAACGCCACTGGCGCCTTCCTGGCTTCAGCTCTACCCTGCCTTGCCTTTGCACTTAGGTCCCAAGCGTCCTTGAGGAGGGCTTAGGGGCTGGTGGGTTGCACACTGCCAAGGGCTCCAGCAGTGAAAGCTCTGTCAGAGGGAAGCGAAGGGCAACAGCAGGGCTCCTTCAGCGGTTCCTTGGCCGCCCAGACAAAGCTCCGCACGGAGAGCACCAGGTTCCAAGGGCCCCTGGCTGGGTTTTGCATCCCCACACTCCAGAGGCTGACTCCGTGGGTGCCTAGAAAGTGTGTGAGAGACGTAGGTTCCCTAGCACTCTCTCCCCCAGCAGAGACATGTGCAGGTGGTTGGGGCCTTATCCTGCGTGTCTGGGTTCGCCCACAGCCAACTCAGGGGAAGCAGCCCCTGAGGCAAGACCTGCTGGAGGAGCCCTGCGCGCCCGCCTGATAGGCGAGAGCACAGCCAGCAGTGTAGCGAGCCTCCTCGGGAGAAGAGGAGGCAGCCGAGCCCAGTCAAGAGGAAAGCCCTGCTTGCACGGAGCTAAGTGGGCCTCCAGTACGGCAGAGCTCTAGCTCTGCTCAGAGCCCCGATCTGGCAGAGTTTCTGGCGCGAGGCTGCTCGCCGGGGCTCGCCTTGCCCAGACTTGCCTTGCTTTTAGGCTCCCTCCCCAGGAAGGAGCTGTCTGAGCGAGCCTGGGAGACGCCACTGGTGCCTTCCTTGCCTCAGCTCCAATCCTGCCTTGCCTTTGCACATAGGTGCCAGGCGTCGTTGGGGAGGGCTTAGGGGGTGGTGGGTTGCACACTGCCAAGGGCTTCAGCAGTGAGAGCTCTGTCAGAGGGAAGGGAAGGGCAACTGCAGGGCTCCTCCAGCGGTTTCTAGGCCGCCTAGAATCAGCGCCGCACCGAGAGCACCAGGCTCCCAGGGCCCCTGGCTGGGGTTTTCAGCCCCGCACACACGGAGGCTGATTCCTTGGGTGCCCAGAAAGTGTATGACAGACGTAGGTTCCCTAGCACTCTCCTCCCCAGCAGAGACATGTGCAGGTGTTTGGGGCCTGATCCTGCGTGTCTGGGTTCCTGCCCACAGCCCCAACTCAGGGGAAGCAGCCCCTGAGGCAAGACCTGCTGGAGGAGCCCTGCGCCCCCGCCTGATAGGCGAGTGCACAGCCAGCAGGGAAGCGAGCCTCCTCGGGGGAAGAGGAGGCAGCCCAGCCCCGTCAAGTTGAAAGCCCTGCTTGCACGGAGCTAAGTGCGCCTCCAGTACGGCAGAGCTCTAGCTCTGCTCAGAGCCCCGATCTGGCAGAGTTCCTGGCGCGAGGCTGCTCTGCCGGGGCTAGCCTTGCCCAGACTTGCCTTGCTTTTAGGCTGCCTCTCCAGGAAGGAGCAGGCAGCAGGAGCCTGGGAGTCGCCACTGGCGCCTTTCTTGCCTCAGCTCCAATCCTGCCTTGCCTTTGCACTTAGGTCCCAGTCCTCCTTAAGGAGAGCTTAGGGGCTGGTGGGTTGCACACTGCCAAGGGCTCCAGCAGTGAGAATTCTGTCAGAGGGAAGGGAAGGGCAACTGCAGGGCTCCTCCAGCGGTTGCTTGGCCGCCCAGATTCAGCGCCACACGGAGAGCACCAGGCTCCCAGGTCCCCTGGCTGGGGTTTTCAGCCCCGCACACACGGAGGCTGATTCCTTGGGTGCCCAGAAAGTGTATGACAGACGTAGGTTCCCTAGCACTCTCCTCCCCAGCAGAGACATGTGCAGGTGTTTGGGGCCTGATCCTGCGTGTCTGGGTTCCTGCCCACAGCCCCAACTCAGGGGAAGCAGCCCCTGAGGCAAGACCTGCTGGAGGAGCCCTGCGCCCCGCCTGATAGGCGAGTGCACAGCCAGCAGGGAAGCGAGCCTCCTCGGGGGAAGAGGAGGCAGCAAGTCCCCGTCAAGCTGAAATCCCTGCTTACACGAAGCTAAGTGCGACTCCAGTACGGCAGATCTCTAGCTCTGTTCAGAGGCCCGATCTGGCAGAGTTCCTGGCACCAAGATGCTCTGCCATAGGCGAGCCTTGCGCAGACTTGCCTTGCTTTAAGGCTCCCTCCCCAGGAAGGAGCAGGCTGTGTGAGGCTCGGAAACGCCACTGGCGCCTTCCTGGCTTCAGCTCTACCCTGCCTTGCCTTTGCACTTAGGTCCCAAGCGTCCTTGAGGAGGGCTTAGGGGCTGGTGGGTTGCACACTGCCAAGGGCTCCAGCAGTGAAAGCTCTGTCAGAGGGAAGCGAAGGGCAACAGCAGGGCTCCTTCAGCGGTTCCTTGGCCGCCCAGACAAAGCTCCGCACGGAGAGCACCAGGTTCCAAGGGCCCCTGGCTGGGTTTTGCATCCCCACACTCCAGAGGCTGACTCCGTGGGTGCCTAGAAAGTGTGTGAGAGACGTAGGTTCCCTAGCACTCTCCTCCCCAGCAGAGACATGTGCAGGTGGTTGGGGCCTTATCCTGCGTGTCTGGGTTCCCGCCCACAGCCCCAACTCAGGGGAAGCAGCCCCTGAGGCAAGACCTGCTGGAGGAGCCCTGCGCGCCCGCCTGATAGGCGAGAGCACAGCCAGCAGTGTAGCGAGCCTCCTCGGGAGAAGAGGAGGCAGCCGAGCCCCAGTCAAGAGGAAAGCCCTGCTTGCACGGAGCTAAGTGGGCCTCCAGTACGGCAGAGCTCTAGCTCTGCTCAGAGCCCGATCTGGCAGAGTTTCTGGCGCGAGGCTGCTCGGCCGGGGGCTCGCCTTGCCCAGACTTGCCTTGCTTTTAGGCTCCCTCCCCAGGAAGGAGCTGTCTGAGCGAGCCTGGGAGACGCCACTGGTGCCTTCCTTGCCTCAGCTCCAATCCTGCCTTGCCTTTGCACATAGGTGCCAGGCGTGTTGGGAGGGCTTAGGGGTGGTGGGTTGCACACTGCCAAGGGCTTCAGCAGTGAGAGCTCTGTCAGAGGGAAGGGAAGGGCAACTGCAGGGCTCCTCCAGCGGTTTCTAGGCCGCCTAGAATCAGCGCGCGCACCGAGAGCACCAGGCTCCCAGGGCCCCTGGCTGGGGTTTTCAGCCCCGCACACACGGAGGCTGATTCCTTGGGTGCCCAGAAAGTGTATGACAGACGTAGGTTCCCTAGCACTCTCCTCCCCAGCAGAGACATGTGCAGGTGGTTGGGGCCTGATCCTGCGTGTCTGGGTTCCTGCCCACAGCCCCAACTCAGGGGAAGCAGCCCCTGAGGCAAGACCTGCTGGAGGAGCCCTGCGCCCCCGCCTGATAGGCGAGTGCACAGCCAGCAGGGAAGCGAGCCTCCTCGGGGGAAGAGGAGGCAGCCCAGCCCCGTCAAGTTGAAAGCCCTGCTTGCACGGAGCTAAGTGCGCCTCCAGTACGGCAGAGCTCTAGCTCTGCTCAGAGCCCCGATCTGGCAGAGTTCCTGGCGCGAGGCTGCTCTGCGGGCTAGCCTTGCCCAGACTTGCCTTGCTTTTAGGCTGCCTCTCCAGGAAGGAGCAGGCAGCAGGAGCCTGGGAGTCGCCACTGGCGCCTTTCTTGCCTCAGCTCCAATCCTGCCTTGCCTTTGCACTTAGGTCCCAGTCCTCCTTAAGGAGAGCTTAGGGGCTGGTGGGTTGCACACTGCCAAGGGCTCCAGCAGTGAGAATTCTGTCAGAGGGAAGGGAAGGGCAACTGCAGGGCTCCTCCAGCGGTTGCTTGGCCGCCCAGATTCAGCGCCACACGGAGAGCACCAGGCTCCCAGGTCCCCTGGCTGGGGTTTTCAGCCCCGCACACACGGAGGCTGATTCCTTGGGTGCCCAGAAAGTGTATGACAGACGTAGGTTCCCTAGCACTCTCCTCCCCAGCAGAGACATGTGCAGGTGTTTGGGGCCTGATCCTGCGTGTCTGGGTTCCTGCCCACAGCCCCAACTCAGGGGAAGCAGCCCCTGAGGCAAGACCTGCTGGAGGAGCCCTGCGCCCCGCCTGATAGGCGAGTGCACAGCCAGCAGGGAAGCGAGCCTCCTCGGGGGAAGAGGAGGCAGCAAGTCCCCGTCAAGCTGAAATCCCTGCTTACACGAAGCTAAGTGCGACTCCAGTACGGCAGATCTCTAGCTCTGTTCAGAGGCCCGATCTGGCAGAGTTCCTGGCACCAAGATGCTCTGGCATAGGCGAGCCTTGCGCAGACTTGCCTTGCTTTAAGGCTCCCTCCCCAGGAAGGAGCAGGCTGTGTGAGGCTCGGAAACGCCACTGGCGCCTTCCTGGCTTCAGCTCTACCCCTGCCTTGCCTTTGCACTTAGGTCCCAAGCGTCCTTGAGGAGGGCTTAGGGGCTGGTGGGTTGCACACTGCCAAGGGCTCCAGCAGTGAAAGCTCTGTCAGAGGGAAGCGAAGGGCAACAGCAGGGCTCCTTCAGCGGTTCCTTGGCCGCCCAGACAAAGCTCCGCACGGAGAGCACCAGGTTCCAAGGGCCCCTGGCTGGGTTTTGCATCCCCACACTCCCAGAGGCTGACTCCGTGGGTGCCTAGAAAGTGTGTGAGAGACGTAGGTTCCCTAGCACTCTCCTCCCCCAGCAGAGACATGTGCAGGTGGTTGGGGCCTGATCCTGCGTGTCTGGGTTCCCGCCCACAGCCTCAACTCAGGGGAAGCAGCCCCTGAGGCAAGACCTGCTGGAGGAGCCCTGCGCGCCCGCCTGATAGGCGAGAGCACAGCCAGCAGTGTAGCGAGCCTCCTCGGGGAGAAGAGGAGGCAGCCGAGCCCAGTCAAGAGGAAAGCCCTGCTTGCACGGAGCTAAGTGGGCCTCCAGTACGGCAGAGCTCTAGCTCTGCTCAGAGCCCCGATCTGGCAGAGTTTCTGGCGCGAGGCTGCTCGGCCGGGGGCTCGCCTTGCCCAGACTTGCCTTGCTTTTAGGCTCCCTCCCCAGGAAGGAGCTGTCTGAGCGAGCCTGGGAGACGCCACTGGTGCCTTCCTTGCCTCAGCTCCAATCCTGCCTTGCCTTTGCACATAGGTGCCAGGCGTCGTTGGGGAGGGCTTAGGGGGTGGTGGGTTGCACACTGCCAAGGGCTTCAGCAGTGAGAGCTCTGTCAGAGGGAAGGGAAGGGCAACTGCAGGGCTCCTCCAGCGGTTTCTAGGCCGCCTAGAATCAGCGCCGCACGAGAGCACCAGGCTCCCAGGGCCCCTGGCTGGGGTTTTCAGCCCCGCACACACGGAGGCTGATTCCTTGGGTGCCCAGAAAGTGTATGACAGACGTAGGTTCCCTAGCACTCTCCTCCCCAGCAGAGACATGTGCAGGTGTTTGGGGCCTGATCCTGCGTGTCTGGGTTCCTGCCCACAGCCCCAACTCAGGGGAAGCAGCCCCTGAGGCAAGACCTGCTGGAGGAGCCCTGCGCCCCGCCTGATAGGCGAGTGCACAGCCAGCAGGGAAGCGAGCCTCCTCGGGGAAAGAGGAGGCAGCCCAGCCCCGTCAAGTTGAAAGCCCTGCTTGCACGGAGCTAAGTGCGCCTCCAGTACGGCAGAGCTCTAGCTCTGCTCAGAGCCCCGATCTGGCAGAGTTCCTGGCGCGAGGCTGCTCTGCGGGGCTAGCCTTGCCCAGACTTGCCTTGCTTTTAGGCTGCCTCTCCAGGAAGGAGCAGGCAGCAGGAGCCTGGGAGTCGCCACTGGCGCCTTCTTGCCTCAGCTCCAATCCTGCCTTGCCTTTGCACTTAGGTCCCAGTCCTCCTTAAGGAGAGCTTAGGGGCTGGTGGGTTGCACACTGCCAAGGGCTCCAGCAGTGAGAATTCTGTCAGAGGGAAGGGAAGGGCAACTGCAGGGCTCCTCCAGCGGTTGCTTGGGCCGCCCAGATTCAGCGCCACACGGAGAGCACCAGGCTCCCAGGGCCCCTGGCTGGGGTTTTCAGCCCCGCACACACGGAGGCTGATTCCTTGGGTGCCCAGAAAGTGTATGACAGACGTAGGTTCCCTAGCACTCTCCTCCCCAGCAGAGACATGTGCAGGTGTTTGGGGCCTGATCCTGCGTGTCTGGGTTCCTGCCCACAGCCCCAACTCAGGGGAAGCAGCCCCTGAGGCAAGACCTGCTGGAGGAGCCCTGCGCCCCCGCCTGATAGGCGAGTGCACAGCCAGCAGGGAAGCGAGCCTCCTCGGGGGAAGAGGAGGCAGCAAGTCCCCGTCAAGCTGAAATCCCTGCTTACGAAAGCTAAGTGCGACTCCAGTACGGCAGATCTCTAGCTCTGTTCAGAGGCCCGATCTGGCAGAGTTCCTGGCACCAAGATGCTCTGCCATAGGCGAGCCTTGCGCAGACTTGCCTTGCTTTAAGGCTCCCTCCCAGGAAGGAGCAGGCTGTGTGAGGCTCGGAAACGCCACTGGCGCCTTCCTGGCTTCAGCTCTACCCCTGCCTTGCCTTTGCACTTAGGTCCAAAGCGTCCTTGAGGAGGGCTTAGGGGCTGGTGGGTTGCACACTGCCAAGGGCTCCAGCAGTGAAAGCTCTGTCAGAGGGAAGCGAAGGGCAACAGCAGGGCTCCTTCAGCGGTTCCTTGGCCGCCCAGACAAAGCTCCGCACGGAGAGCACCAGGTTCCAAGGGCCCCTGGCTGGGTTTTGCATCCCCACACTCCCAGAGGCTGACTCCGTGGGTGCCTAGAAAGTGTGTGAGAGACGTAGGTTCCCTAGCACTCTCCTCCCCAGCAGAGACATGTGCAGGTGGTTGGGGCCTTATCCTGCGTGTCTGGGTTCCCGCCCACAGCCCAAACTCAGGGGAAGCAGCCCCCTGAGGCAAGACCTGCTGGAGGAGCCCTGCGCGCCCGCCTGATAGGCGAGAGCACAGCCAGCAGTGTAGCGAGCCTCCTCGGGAGAAGAGGAGGCAGCCGAGCCCAGTCAAGAGGAAAGCCCTGCTTGCACGGAGCTAAGTGGGCCTCCAGTACGGCAGAGCTCTAGCTCTGCTCAGAGCCCCGATCTGGCAGAGTTTCTGGCGCGAGGCTGCTCGCCGGGGGCTCGCCTTGCCCAGACTTGCCTTGCTTTTAGGCTCCCTCCCAGGAAGGAGCTGTCTGAGCGAGCCTGGGAGACGCCACTGGTGCCTTCCTTGCCTCAGCTCCAATCCTGCCTTGCCTTTGCACATAGGTGCCAGGCGTCGTTGGGGAGGGCTTAGGGGGTGGTGGGTTGCACACTGCCAAGGGCTTCAGCAGTGAGAGCTCTGTCAGAGGGAAGGGAAGGGCAACTGCAGGGCTCCTCCAGCGGTTTCTAGGCCGCCTAGAATCAGCGCCGCACCGAGAGCACCAGGCTCCCAGGGCCCCTGGCTGGGGTTTTCAGCCCCGCACACACGGAGGCTGATTCCTTGGGTGCCCAGAAAGTGTATGACAGACGTAGGTTCCCTAGCACTCTCCTCCCCAGCAGAGACATGTGCAGGTGTTTGGGGCCTGATCCTGCGTGTCTGGGTTCCTGCCCACAGCCCCAACTCAGGGGAAGCAGCCCCTGAGGCAAGACCTGCTGGAGGAGCCCTGCGCCCCCGCCTGATAGGCGAGTGCACAGCCAGCAGGGAAGCGAGCCTCCTCGGGGGAAGAGGAGGCAGCAAGCCCCGTCAAGCTGAAATCCCTGCTTGCACGGAGCTAAGTGCGACTCCAGTACGGCAGAGCTCTAGCTCTGTTCAGAGCCCGATCTGGCAGAGTTCCTGGCGATGCTCTGCCGGCGAGCCTTGCCAGACTTGCCTTGCTTTAAGGCTCCTCCCCAGGAAGGAGCAGGCTGTGTGAGGCTCGGAAACGCCACTGGCTTCCTGGCTTCAGCTCTACCCCTGCCTTGCCTTTGCACTTAGGTCCCAAGCGTCCTTGAGGAGGGCTTAGGGGCTGGTGGGTTGCACACTGCCAAGGGGCTCCAGCAGTGAAAGCTCTGTCAGAGGGAAGCGAAGGGCAACAGCAGGGCTCCTTCAGCGGTTCCTTGGCCGCCCAGACAAAGCTCCGCACGGAGAGCACCAGGTTCCAAGGGCCCCTGGCTGGGTTTTGCATCCCCACACGAGGCTGACTCCGTGGGTGCCTAGAAAGTGTGTGAGAGACGTAGGTTCCCTAGCACTCTCCTCCCCAGCAGAGACATGTGCAGGTGGTTGGGGCCTGATCCTGCGTGTCTGGGTTCCTGCCCACAGCCCAACTCAGGGGAAGCAGCCCCTGAGGCAAGACCTGCTGGAGGAGCCCTGCGCGCCCGCCTGATAGGCGAGAGCACAGCCAGCAGTGTAAGCGAGCCTCCTCGGGGAAGAGGAGGCAGCCGAGCCCAGTCAAGAGGAAAGCCCTGCTTGCACGGAGCTAAGTGGGCTCCAGTACGGCAGAGCTCTAGCTCTGCTCAGAGCCCGATCTGGCAGAGTTTCCTGGCGCGAGGCTGCTCGGCCGGGGCTCGCCTTGCCAGACTTGCCTTGCTTTTAGGCTCCTCCCCAGGAAGGAGCTGTCTGAGGAGCCTGGGAGACGCCACTGGCGCCTTCCTTGCCTCAGCTCCAATCCTGCCTTGCCTTTGCACATAGGTCCAGGCGTCGTTGGGGAGGGCTTAGGGGGTGGTGGGTTGCACACTGCCAAGGGCTTCAGCAGTGAGAGCTCTGTCAGAGGGAAGGGAAGGGCAACTGCAGGGCTCCTCCAGCGGTTTCTAGGCCGCCTAGAATCAGCGCCGCACCGAGAGCACCAGGCTCCCAGGGCCCCTGGCTGGGGTTTTCAGCCCCGCACACACGGAGGCTGATTCCTTGGGTGCCCAGAAAGTGTATGACAGACGTAGGTTCCCTAGCACTCTCCTCCCCAGCAGAGACATGTGCAGGTGTTGGGGCCTGATCCTGCGTGTCTGGGTTCCTGCCCACAGCCCCAACTCAGGGGAAGCAGCCCCTGAGGCAAGACCTGCTGGAGGAGCCTGCGCCCCCGCCTGATAGGCGAGTGCACAGCCAGCAGGGAAGCGAGCCTCCTCGGGGGAAGAGGAGGCAGCAAGCCCGTCAAGTTGAAAGCCCTGCTTGCACGGAGCTAAGTGCGCTCCAGTACGGCAGAGCTCTAGCTCTGCTCAGAGCCCGATCTGGCAGAGTTCCTGCTCTGCCGGGGCGAGCCTTGCCAGACTTGCCTTGCTTTTAGGCTCCCTCCCCAGGAAGGAGCAGGCTGTGTGAGGCTGGGACGCCACTGGCGCCTTCCTTGCTTCAGCTCCAATCCTGCCTTGCCTTTGCACTTAGGTCCCAGCGTCCTTGGGAGGGCTTAGGGGCTGGTGGGTTGCACACTGCCAAGGGCTCCAGCAGTGAGAAGCTCTGTCAGAGGGAAGGAAGGGCAACTGCAGGGCTCCTCCAGCGGTTGCTTGGCCGCCCAGACAGCGCCGCACGGAGAGCACCAGGTTCCAAGGGCCCCTGGCTGGGGTTTTGCCCCACACTCCGGAGGCTGATTCCTGGGTGCCCAGAAAGTGTATGAGAGACGTAGGTTCCCTAGCACTCTCCTCCCCAGCAGAGACATGTGCAGGTGTTGGGGCCTGATCCTGCGTGTCTGGGTTCCCGCCCACAGCCCCAACTCAGGGGAAGCAGCCCCTGAGGCAAGACCTGCTGGAGGAGCCCTGCGCGCCCGCCTGATAGGCGAGTGCACAGCCAGCAGGGAAGCGAGCCTCCTCGGGGAAGAGGAGGCAGCCCAGCCCAGTCAAGAGGAAAGCCCTGCTTGCACGGAGCTAAGTGGCGCCTCCAGTACGGCAGAGCTCTAGCTCTGCTCAGAGCCCCGATCTGGCAGAGTTTCCTGGCGCGAGGCTGCTCTGCCGGGGGCTCGCCTTGCCCAGACTTGCCTTGCTTTTAGGCTCCCTCCCCAGGAAGGAGCTGTCTGAGCGAGCCTGGGAGACGCCACTGGCGCCTTCCTTGCCTCAGCTCCAATCCTGCTTGCCTTTGCACTTAGGTCCAGGCGTCCTTGGGGAGGGCTTAGGGGTGGTGGGTTGCACACTGCCAAGGGCTCCAGCAGTGAGAGCTCTGTCAGAGGGAAGGGAAGGGCAACTGCAGGGCTCCTCCAGCGTTTCTTGGCCGCCAGATCAGCGCCGCACGGAGAGCACCAGGCTCCCAGGGCCCCTGGCTGGGTTTTTCAGCCCCGCACACACGGAGGCTGATTCCTTGGGTGCCCAGAAAGTGTATGACAGACGTAGGTTCCCTAGCACTCTCCTCCCCAGCAGAGACATGTGCAGGTGTTTGGGGCCTGATCCTGCGTGTCTGGGTTCCTGCCCACAGCCCCAACTCAGGGGAAGCAGCCCCTGAGGCAAGACCTGCTGGAGGAGCCCTGCGCCCCCGCCTGATAGGCGAGTGCACAGCCAGCAGGGAAGCGAGCCTCCTCGGGGAAGAGGAGGCAGCAAGCCCCGTCAAGCTGAAAGCCCTGCTTGCACGGAGCTAAGTGCGACTCCAGTACGGCAGAGCTCTAGCTCTGCTCAGAGCCCCGATCTGGCAGAGTTCCTGGCGCGAGGCTGCTCTGCCGGGGGCGAGCCTTGCAGACTTGCCTTGCTTTTAGGCTCCCTCCCAGGAAGGAGCAGGCTGTGAGGCCTGGAAACGCCCACTGGCGCCTTCTTGCTTCAGCTCCACCTGCCTTGCCTTTGCACTTAGGTCCCAGCGTCCTTGAGGAGGGCTTAGGGGCTGGTGGGTTGCACACTGCCAAGGGCTCCAGCAGTGAAATTCTGTCAGAGGGAAGGGAAGGGCAACTGCAGGGCTCCTCCAGCGGTTCTTGGCCGCCCAGACAGCGCCGCACGGAGAGCACCAGGTCCCAGGGCCCCTGGCTGGGGTTTTCAGCCCGCACACACGGAGGCTGATTCCTTGGGTGCCCAGAAAGTGTATGACAGACGTAGGTTCCCTAGCACTCTCCTCCCCAGCAGAGACATGTGCAGGTGTTGGGGCCTGATCCTGCGTGTCTGGGTTCCTGCCCACAGCCCCAACTCAGGGGAAGCAGCCCCTGAGGCAAGACCTGCTGGAGGAGCCCTGCGCCCCCGCCTGATAGGCGAGTGCACAGCCAGCAGGGAAGCGAGCCTCCTCGGGGAAGAGGAGGCAGCAGCCCCGTCAAGCTGAAACCCTGCTTACACGAAGCTAAGTGCGACTCCAGTACGGCAGATCTCTAGCTCTGCTTCAGAGGCCCGATCTGGCAGAGTTCCTGGCACCAAGATGCTCTGCCATAGGCGAGCCTTGCAGACTTGCCTTGCTTTAAGGCTCCCTCCCCAGGAAGGAGCAGGCTGTGTGAGGCCTGGAAACGCCACTGGCGCCTTCCTGGCTTCAGCTCTACCCCTGCCTTGCCTTTGCACTTAGGTCCCAAGCGTCCTTGAGGAGGGCTTAGGGGCTGGTGGGTTGCACACTGCCAAGGGCTCCAGCAGTGAAAGCTCTGTCAGAGG
>NW_017218206.1:0-22552 GCF_001704415.2 Capra hircus | reverse complement strand
TGTGCGCATTCCTCCCGAGCCTGCTAAGCAGCAGTGGGGCTCGCTTCCTTCACGTGCGATCAAGCGGCATCTGTGCTTTCCCTCGAGGCTGGTTTCCACGAGGCTTTCCCACGAGGCTTTCCACATGGGCTGTCCCACGTGCCACCGTGGTGTGAGTCGATCCTCGGCTTGAAAGTCGAGGCAGTGCAGGGAAAACAGGTTTCCCTGGAATGGACTGAGACATCTGGGGGACTCTGGGAATGGTGGCACGACCCTGGAGTTCCTCTCGCCTTTCCTGTGGAGAGCGCCTCCTCTTGAGATGCGACGGGAACGCGGGAATTCTTTCCCGACCACGCAGGGAAAGGATCCCTCCTCTCGAGCTAGGAGGCGGAAACGGGGCTCCTCTGGATGTGGGCGGGACTCTCGTGCTTCCTCTCGAGTGGAGACGGGTATGTCGGGGAACTTCTTGAGTTGCAGCAAGGGTGTGAAGGACCCTTTGGAAGTTCCAGAGGTTAGGTGTGATTAGCCTGAGACGCCTCAGCGGAAATGGGCCTCATCTCGCCTGGAGGGGAGAACCTCCTGGATTTTCTCGAGTTGCGGCAGGTGCTCTCGACTTACGACGGGGACCTCAGGGACCCGCTCTGGTGGCCTCAGGAAAGGCCAGTCCCCATGCGAGTTGCTCGGGGCCTCTCGGGATTCCTCTCCCGTCGATGCCGGGCCTAAGACCTTGTGTGGAGTCGGTGCCGGAACCTGAGGATTCCTCTCCAGTGCTGACATGGATCTTGGGGTACTTCTGGAGTCTCCCCAGGGGAGTCAGTCCTCGTCTCGAGTGGGGGCATGCACGTGCGCTTTCCTCCCGAGCTGTAGCAGCAGTGTCACGCTTCCCTTCGCGTGGATCAAGGGATCTGTGGCTTTCCCTCGAGGCTTTCCCACGAGCTTTCCCATCGAGGCTTTCCCACAGGGCTGTCCCACGTGCCACCGTGGTGTGAGTCGATCCTCGGCTTGAAAGTCGAGGCAGTGCAGGGAAAACAGGTTTCCCTGGAATGGACTGAGACATCTGGGGGACTCTGGGAATGGTGGCACGACCCTGGAGTTCCTCTCGCCTTTCCTGTGGAGAGCGCCTCCTCTTGAGATGCGACGGGAACGCCGGGAATTCTTTCCCGACCACGCAGGGAAAGGATCCCTCCTCTCGAGCTAGGAGGCGGAAACGGGGCTCCTCTGGATGTGGGCGGGACTCTCGTGCTTCCTCTCGAGTGGAGACGGGTATGTCGGGGAACTTCTTGAGTTGCAGCAAGGGTGTGAAGGACCCTTTGGAAGTTCCAGAGGTTAGGTGTGATTAGCCTCGAGACGCCTCAGCGGAAATGGGCCTCATCTCGCCTGGAGGGGAGAACCTCCTGGATTTTCTCGAGTTGCGGCAGGTGCTCTCGACTTACGACGGGGACCTCAGGGACCCGCTCTGGTGGCCTCAGGAAAGGCCAGTCCCCATGCGAGTTGCTCGGGGCCTCTCGGGATTCCTCTCCCGTCGATGCCGGGGCCTAAGACCTTGTGTGGAGTCGGTGCCGGAACCTGAGGATTCCTCTCCAGTGCTGACATGGATCTTGGGGTACTTCTGGAGTCTCCCCAGGGGAGTCAGTCCTCGTCTCGAGTGGGGCATGCACGTGCGCTTTCCTCCCGAGCTGTAGCAGCAGTGTCACGCTTCCCTTCGTGTGGATCAAGGGATCTGTGGCTTTCCCTCGAGGCTTTCCCAGCTCACGAGGCTTTCCCATCGAGGCTTTCCCACAGGGCTGTCCCACGTGCCACCGTGGTGTGAGTCGATCCTCGGCTTGAAAGTCGAGGCAGTGCAGGGAAAACAGGTTTCCCTGGAATGGACTGAGACATCTGGGGGACTCTGTGAATGGTGGCACGACCCTGGAGTTCCTCTCGCCTTTCCTGTGGAGAGCGCCTCCTCTTGAGATGCGACGGGAACGCCGGGAATTCTTTCCCGACCACGCAGGGAAAGGATCCCTCCTCTCGAGCTAGGAGGCGGAAACGGGGCTCCTCTGGATGTGGCGGGACTCTCGTGCTTCCTCTCGAGTGGAGACGGGTATGTCGGGGAACTTCTTGAGTTGCAGCAAGGGTGTGAAGGACCCTTTGGAAGTTCCAGAGGTTAGGTGTGATTAGCCTCGAGACGCCTCAGCGGAAATGGGCCTCATCTCGCCTGGAGGGGAGAACCTCCTGGATTTTCTCGAGTTGCGGCATGGTGCTCTCGACTTACGACGGGGACCTCAGGGACCCGCTCTGGTGGCCTCAGGAAAGGCCAGTCCCATGCGAGTTGCTCGGGGGCCTCTCGGGATTCCTCTCCGTCGATGCTGGGGACTAAGACCTTGTGTGGAGTCAGGTGCCGGAACCTGAGGATTCCTCTCCAGTGCTGACATGGATCTTGGGGTACTTCTGGAGTCTCCCCAGGGGAGTCAGTCCTCGTCTCGAGTGGGGGTATGCACGTGCGCTTTCCTCCGAGCTGTAGCAGCAGTGTCACGCTTCCCTTCGCGTGGATCAAGGGATCTGTGGCTTTCCCTCGAGGCTTTCCCACGAGCTTCCCACGAGGCTTTCCCACAGGGCTGTCCCACGTGCCACCGTGGTGTGAGTCGATCCTCGGCTTGAAAGTCGAGGCAGTGCAGGGAAAACAGGTTTCCCTGGAATGGACTGAGACATCTGGGGGACTCTGGGAATGGTGGCACGACCCTGGAGTTCCTCTCAGCCTTTCCTGTGGAGAGCGCCTCCTCTTGAGATGCGACGGGAACGCCGGGAATTCTTTCCCGACCACGCAGGGAAAGGATCCCTCCTCTCGAGCTAGGAGGCGGAAAAGGGGCTCCTCTGGATGTGGGCTGGACACTCGTGCTTGCTCTCGAGTGGAGACGGATATGTCGGGGAACTTCTTGAGTTGCAGCAAGGGTGTGAAGGACCCTTTGGAAGTTCCAGAGGTTAGGTGTGATTAGCCTCGAGATGCCTCAGCGGAAATGGGCCTCATCTCGCCTGCAGGGGAGAACCTCCTGGATTTCCTAGCGTTGCGGCATGTGCTCTTGACTTACAACGGGGACCTCAGGGACCCGCTCTGGTGGCCTCAGGAAAGGCCAGTCCCCATGCGAGTTGCTCGGGGCCTCTCAGGTTTCCTCTCCCGTCAATGCCGGGGCCTAAGACCTTGTGTGGAGTCGGTGCCGGAACCTGAGGATTCCTCTCCAGTGCTGACATGTATCTTGGGGACTTCTGGTAGTCTCCCCAGGGGAGTCAGTCCTCGTCTCGAGTGGGGGATGGCACGTGCGCTTTCCTCCCGAGCTGTAGCAGCAGTAGTCACGCTTCCCTTCGTCGTGGATCTAGCGATCTAGTGGCTTTCCCTCGAGGCTTTCCCATGATTCTTTCCCATGAGGCTTTCCCACAGGTCTGTCCCACGTGCCACCGTGGTGTGAGTCGATCCTCGGCTTGAAAGTCGAGGCAGTGCAGGGAAAACAGGTTTCCCTGGAATGGACTGAGAAATCTGGGGGACTCTGGGAATGGTGGCACGACCCTGGAGTTCCCTCTAGCCTTTCCTGTGGAGAGCGCCTCCTCTTGAGATGCGACTGGAACGCAGGGAATTCTTTCCCGACCACGCAGGGAAAGTACCCTCCTTTCGAGCTAGGAAGGCGGAAACGGGGCTCCTCTGGATGTGGGCGGGACTCTCGTGCTTCCTCTCGAGTGGAGACGGGTATGTCGGGGAACTTCTTGAGTTGCAGCAAGGGTGTGAAGGACCCTCTGGAAGTTCCAGAGGTTAGGTGTGAGTAGCCTCGAGACGCCTCAGCGGAAATGGGCCTCATCTCGCCTGGAGGGGAGAACCTCCTGGATTTTCTCGAGTTGCAGGCAGGTGCTCTCGACTTACGACGGGGACCTCAGGGACCCGCTCTGGTGGCCTCAGGAAAGGCCAGTCCCCATGCGAGTTGCTCGGGGGCCTCTCGAGATTCCTCTCCCGTCTATGCTGGGGCCTAAGACCTTGTGTGGAAACAGTGCTGGAACCTGAGGATTCCTCTCCAGTGCTGACATGGATCTTGGGGTACATCTGGAGTCTCCCCAGGGGAGTCAGTCCTCGTCTTGAGTGAGGGCATGCACGTGCAGTTTCCTTTCGAGCTGTAGCAGCAGTGTCGAGCTTCCCTTCGTGTGGATCAAGGGATCTGTGGCTTTCCCTCGAGGCTTTCCCACGAGGCTTTCCCACGAGGCTTTCCCACAGGGCTGTCCCTCGTGCCACCGTGGTGTGAGTCGATCCTCGGCTTGAAAGTCGAGGCAGTGCAGGGAAAACAGGTTTACCTGGAATGGACGGAGACATCTAGTTGACTCTGGGAATGGTGGCACGACCCTGGAGTTCCTCTCGCCTTTCCTGTGGAGAGCGCCTCCTCTTGAGTTGTGACGGGAACGACGGGATTATTTCCCGACCACGCAGGGAAAGGATACCTCCTCTCGAGCTAGGAGGCGGAAACGGGGCTCCTCTGGATGTAGGCGGGACTCTGGTGCTTCCTCTCGAATCGAGACGGGTATGTTGGGGAACTTCTTGAGTTGCAGCCAGGGTGTGAAGGACCCTTTGGAAGTTCCAGAGGTTAGGTGTGATTAGCCTCGAGACTCCTCAGCGGAAATGGGCCCATGTCGCCTGGATGGAAGAACCTCCTGATGTTTCTCGATTTGCGGCAGGTGCTCTCGACTTACGATAGGGACCTCAGGGACCCGCTCTGGTGGCCTCAGGAAAGGCCATTCCCCATGCGAGTTGCTCGGGGGACTCTCGGGATTCCTCTCCCATCGATGCCGGGGCCTAAGACCTTGTGTGGAGTCAGTGCCGGAACCTGAGGATTCCTCTCCAGTGCTGACATGGATCTTGGGGTACTTCTGGAGTCTCCCCAGGGGAGTCAGTCCTCGTCTCGAGTGGAGGCATGCACGTGCGCTTTCCTCCCGAGCTGTAGCAGCAGTGTCACGCTTCCCTTCGCGTGGATCAAGGGATCTGTGGCTTTCCCTCGAGGCTTTCCCACGAGGCTTTCCCACGAGGCTTTCCCACAGGGCTGTCCCACGTGCCACCGGTGGTGTGAGTCGATCCTCGGCTTGAAAGTCCGAGGCAGTGCAGGGAAAACAGGTTTCCCTGGAATGGACTGAGACATCTAGGGGACTCTGGGAATGGTGGCACGACCCTGGAGTTCCTCTCGCCTTTCCTGTGGAGAGCGCCTCCTCTTGAGCTGCTATGGCAAGTCCGGGAATTCATTCCCGACCACGCAGGGAAAGGATCCCTCCTCTCGAGCTATGAGGCGGAAACGGGGCTCCTCTGGATGTGGGCGGGGCTCTCGTGCTTCCTCTCGAGTGGAGACGGGTATGTCGGGGAAACTTCTTGAGTTGCAGCAAGGGTGTGAAGGACCCTTTGGAAGTTCCTGATGTTAGGTGTGATTAGCCTACAGACGCCTCAGGGGAAATGGGCCTCATCTCGCCTGGAGGGGAAACCCTCCTGGATTTTCTCGAGTTGCGGCACGTGCTCTCGATTTACGATGGGGACCTCAGGGACCCGCTCTGGTGGCTTCAAAAAAGGCCAGTCCCCATGCGAGTTTCTCAGGGGCCTCACGGGATTCATCTCCCGTCAATGCCGGGGCCTTAGACCTTGTGTGGAGTTGATGCCGGAACCTGAGGATTCCTGTCCAGTGCTGACATGGATCTTGGGGTACTTCTGGAGTCTCCCCAGGGGAGTCAGACCTCGTCTCGAGTGGGGGCATGCATATGCGAATTCCTCACGATCTGAAGCAGCAGTGTCAGGTTTCCCTTCGCGTGGATCAAGGGATATGTGGCTTTCCCTCGAGGCTTTCCCACGAGGCTTTCCCACAGGGCTGTCCCACATGCCACCGTGGTGTGAGTCTATGCTCGGCTTGAAAGTCGAGGCAGTGCAGGGAAAACAGGTTTCCCTGGAATTGACTGAGACATCTTGGGGACTCTGGGAATGGTGGCACGACCCTGGAGCTCCTCTCGCCTTTCCTGTAGAGAGCACCTCCTCTTGAGATTCGAAGGGAACGCGCGGAATTCTTTCTCGACCACGCAGGGAAAGGATGCCTCTACTCGAGCTAGGAGTCGGAAATGGGGCTCCTCTGGATGTGCGCGGGACTCTCGTGCTTCCTCTCGAGTGGAGACGGGTATGTCGGGGAACTTCTTGAGTTGAAGCAAGGGTGTGAAGGACCCTTTGGAAGTTCCAGATGTTAGGTGTGATAAGCCTCGAGACGCCTCAGTGGAAATCGGCCTCATCTCGCCTGGAGGGGAGACCCTCCTGGATATTCTCGAGTTGCGGCAGGTGCTCTCGACTTACGACGGGGACCTCTGGGACCCGCTCTGGTGGCTTCAAGAAAGGCCAGTCCCCATGTGAGTTGCTCGGTGCCCTCTCGGGATTCCTCTCCCGTCGATGCTGGGGCCTAAGACGTTGTGTGGAGTCAGTGCCGGAACCTGAGGATTCCTCTGCAGTGCTGACATGGATCTTGGGGTACTTCTGGAGTCTCCCCAAGGGAGTCAGTCCTCGTCTCGAGTGGGGGCATGCACGTGCGCATTCCTCCCGAGCTGTAGCAGCAGTGTCTCGCTTCCTTTCACGTGGATCAAGGGATCTGTGGCTTTCCCTCGAGGCTTAACCACTAGGTTTCCCACGAGGCTTTCCCACGAGGCTTTCCCACAGGCTGTCCCACGTGCCACCGTGGTGTGAGTCGATCCTCGGCTTGAAAGTCGAGGCAGTGCAGGGAAAACAGGTTTCCCTGGAATGGACGGAGATATCTGGGGGACTCTGGGAATGGTGGCACGACCCTGGAGTTCCTCTCACCTTTCCTGTGGAGAGCGCCTCCTCTTGAGATGCGACGGGAACGCCGGGAATTCTATCCCGACCACGCAGGAAATGGATCCCTCCTCTCGAGCTAGGAGGCGGAAACGGGGCTCCTCTGGATGTGGGCGGGACTCTCCTGCTTCCTCTCGATGTGGAGACGGGTATGTCTGGGAACTTCTTGAGTTGCAGCAAGGGTGTGAAGGACCCTTTGGAAGTTCCAGAGGTTAGGTGTGATTTGCCTGGAGACGCCCCAGCGGAAATGGGCCTCTTCTCGCCTGGAGGGGAGAACCTCCTGGATTTTCTCGAGTTGCGGCGGGTGCTCTCGACTTACGACGGGGACCACAGGGACCCGCTCTGGTGGCCTCAGGAAAGGCCAGTCCCCATGTGAGTTGCTCGGGGGCCTCTCGGGATTCCTCTCCCGTCGATGCCGGGGCCTATGATCTTGTGTGGAGTCGGTGCCGGAACCTGAGCATTCTTATCCAGTACTGACGTGGATCTTGGGGTACTTCTGGAGTCTGCCCAGTTGAGTCAGTCCTCGTCTCGAGTGGGGGCATTCACGTGCGCTTTCCTCCCGAGCTGTAGCAGCAGTGTCACCCTTCCCTTCGCGTGGATCAAGGGATCTGTGGCTTTCCATCGAGGCTTTCCCACCAGGCTTTTCCACGAGGCTTTCCCACAGGGCTGTCCCACGTGCGACCGTGGTGTGAGTCGATCCTCGGCTTGAAGGTCGTGGCAGTGCAGGGAAAACAGTTTTCCCTGGAATGGACTGAGACATCTGGGGGACTCTGGGAATGGTGGCACGACCCTGGAGTTCCTCTCGCCTTTCCTGTGGAGAGCGCCTCCTCTTGAGATGGAACGGGAACGCCAGGAATTCTTTCCCGAACACACAGGGAACGGATCCCTCCTCTCGAGCTAGGAGGCGGAAATGGGGCTCCTCTGGATGTGGGCGGGAATCTCGTGCTTCCTCTCGAGTGGAGACGGGTATGTCGGGGAACTTCTTGAGTTGCAGTAAGGGTTTGAAGGACACTTTGGACGTTCCAGATTTTTGATGTGATTAGCCTGGAGACGCCTCAGCAGGAAATGGGCCTCATTTCGCCTGGAGGGAAGAACCTCCTGGATTTTCTCGAGTTGTGGCAGGTGCTCTCGACTTATGACGGGGACCTCAGGGACCCGCTCTGGTGGCCTCAGGTAATTCCAATAACCGAGCGAGTTGCTCGGGGGCCTCTGAGGATTCCTCCCCCGTCGATGCCGGGGCCTAAGATCTTGTGTGGAGTCGGTGCCGGAACCGGAGCATTCCTCTCCAGTACTGACATGGATCTTGGGGTACTTCTGGAGTCTCCCCAGGTGCGTCAGTCCTCATCTGCAGTGGCGGCTTGCACGTGAGATTTCCTCCCAAGATGTAGCAGCAGTGTCTCGCTATCCTTCGCTTGGATCAAGGGATCTGTTGCTTTCCCTCGAGGCTTTCCCAGGAGGCTTTCCCATGAGGCTTTCCCACAGGGCTGTCCCACGTGCCACCGTGTTGTGAGTCGATCCTAGGCTAGAAAGTCGAGGCAGTGCAGGGAAAACAGTTTTCCCTGGAATGGACTGAGATATCTGGGGGACTCTGCGAATGGTGGCACGACACTGGAGTTCCTCTCGCCTTTCCTGTGGAAAGCGCCACCTCTTGAGATGCGACGGGAACGCCGGGAATTCTTTCCCGACCACGCAGCGAAAGGATGCCTCCTCTCGAGCTAGGAGGCGGAAACGTGGCCCCTCTGGATGTGGTCGGGACTCTCGTACTTCCTCTCGAGTGGAGACGGGTATGTCGGGGAACTTCTTGAGATAGAGCAAGGGTGTGAAGGACCCTTTGGAAGTTCCAGAGGTTAGGTCTGATTAGCCTCGAGACGCCTGAGCACGAATGGGCCTCATCTCGCCTGGAGGGAAGAACCTCTTGGATTTACTCGAGTTGAGGCAGGTGCTCTCGAGTTACGACGGGGACCTCAGGGACCCGCTCTGGTGGCCTCAGGAAAGGCCAGTCCACATGCGAGATGCTCGGGGGCCTCTCGGGATTCCTCTCCCGTCGATGCCGGCGCCTAAGATCTTGTGTGGAGTTGGTGTCGAACCTGAGGATTCCTCTCCAGTGCTGACATGGATCTTGGGGTACTTCTGGAGTCTCCCCAGGAGAGTCAGTCCTCGTCTCGAGGGGGGGATGCACGTGCGCTTTCCTCCCGATCTGTAGCAGCAGTGTCGCGCTTCCCTTCGCGTGGATCAAGGGATCTGTGGCTTTCCCTCGAGGCTTTTCCACGAGTCTTTCCCACGAGGCTTTCCCACAGGTCTGTCCCACGTTCCACCGTGGTGTGAGTCGATCCTCGGCTTGAAAGTGGAGGCAGTGCAGGGAAAACTGGTTTCCCTGGAATGGACTGAGACATCTGGGGGACTCTGGGAATGGTGGCACGACCCTGGAGTTCCTCTCGCCTTTCCTGTGGAGAGGGCCTCCTCTTGAGATGGGACGGGAACGCCGGGAATTCTTTCCCGACCACGCAGGGAAAGGATTCCAGCTCTCGAACTAGGAGGCGGAAACAGGGCTCCTCTGGATGTTGGCGGAACTCTCGTGCTTCCTCTCGAGTGGAGACGGGTATGTCAGGGAACTTCTTGAGTTGCAGCAAGGGTGTGAAGGACCCTTTGGAAGTTCCAGATGTTAGATGTGATTAGCCTCGAGACGCCGCAGTGGAAATGGGCCTCATCTCGCCTGGAGGGGAGAACCTCCTGGATTTTCTCGAGTTGCGGCAGGTGCTCTCGACTTACGACGGGGACCTCAGGGACCCGCTCTGGTGGCCTCAGGAAAGGCCAGTCCCCAATGCGAGTTGCTCGGGGGCCTCTCGGGATTCCTCTCCCGTCGATGCCGGGGCCTAAGATCTTGTGTGGAGTCGGTGTCGGAACCTGAGGATTCCTCTCCAGTGCTGACATGGATCTTGGGGTACTTCTGGAGTCTCCCCAGGAGAGTCAGTCCTCGTCTCGAGTGGGGGATGCACGTGCGCTTTCCTCCCGAGCTGTAGCAGCAGTGTCGCGCTTCCCTTCGCGTGGATCAAGGGATCTGTGGCTTTCCCTCGAGGCTTTCCCACGAGGCTTTCCCACGAGGCTTTCCCACAGGGCTGTCCCACGTGCCACCGTGGTGTGAGTCGATCCTCGGCTTGAAAGTCGAGGCAGTGCAGGGAAAACAGGTTTCCCTGGAATGGACTGAGACATCTGGGGGACTCTGGGAATGGTGGCACGACCCTGGAGTTCCTCTCGCCTTTCCTGTGGAGAGCGCCTCCTCTTGAGATGCGAACGGGAACGCCGGGAATTCTTTCCCGACCACGCAGGGAAAGGATCCTTCTCTCGAGCTAGGAGGCGGAAACGGGGCTCCTCTGGATGTGGGCGGAACTCTCGTGCTTCCTCTCGAGTGGAGACGGGTATGTCAGGGGAACTTCTTGAGTTGCAGGCAAGGGTGTGAAGGACCCTTTGGAAGTTCCAGATGTTAGGTGTGATTAGCCTCGAGACGCCTGCAGCGGAAATGGGCCTCATCTCGCCTGGAGGGGAGAACCTCCTGGATTTTCTCGAGTTGCGGCAGGTGCTCTCGACTTACGACGGGGACCTCAGGGACCCGCTCTGGTGGCCTCAGGAAAGGCCAGTCCCCATGCGAGTTGCTCGGGGCCTCTCGGGATTCCTCTCCCGTCGATGCAGGGGCATAAGATCTTGTGTGGAGTCGGTGCCGGAACCTGAGCATTCCTCTCCAGTGCTGACATGGATCTTGGGGTACTTCTGGAGTCTCCCCAGGGGAGTCAGTCCTCGTCTCGAGTGGGGGCATGCACGTGCGCTTTCCTCCCGAGCTGTAGCAGCAGTGTCACGCTTCCCTTCGCGTGGATCAAGGGATCTGTGGCTTTCCCTCGAGGCTTTCCCACGAGGCTTTCCCACGAGGCTTTCCCACAGGGCTGTCCCACGTGCCACCGTGGTGTGAGTCGATCCTCGGCTTGAAAGTCGAGGCAGTGCAGGGAAAACAGGTTTCCCTGGAATGGACTGAGACATCTGGGGGACTCTGGGAATGGTGGCACGACCCTGGAGTTCCTCTCGCCTTTCCTGTGGAGAGCGCCTCCTCTTGAGATGCGACGGGAACGCCGGGAATTCTTTCCCGAACCACGCAGGGAAAGGATCCCTCCTCTCGAGCTAGGAGGCGGAAACGGGGCTCCTCTGGATGTGGGCGGGACTCTCGTGCTTCCTCTCGAGTGGAGACGGGTATGTCGGGGAACTTCTTGAGTTGCAGCAAGGGTGTGAAGGACCCTTTGGAAGTTCCAGAGGTTAGGTGTGATTAGCCTCGAGACGCCTCAGCGGAAATGGGCCTCATCTCGCCTGGAGGGGAGAACCTCCTGGATTTTCTCGAGTTGCGGCAGGTGCTCTCGACTTACGACGGGGACCTCAGGGACCCGCTCTGGTGGCCTCAGGAAAGGCCAGTCCCCATGCGAGTTGCTCGGGGCCTCTCGGGATTCCTCTCCCGTCGATGCCGGGGCCTAAGATCTTGTGTGGAGTCGGTGCCGGAACCTGAGGATTCCTCTCCAGTGCTGACATGGATCTTGGGGTACTTCTGGAGTCTCCCCAGGGGAGTCAGTCCTCGTCTCGAGTGGGGCATGCACGTGCGCTTTCCTCCCGAGCTGTAGCAGCAGTGTCACGCTTCCCTTCGCGTGGATCAAGGGATCTGTGGCTTTCCCTCGAGGCTTTCCCACGAGGCTTTCCCACGAGGCTTTCCCACAGGGCTGTCCCACGTGCCACCGTGGTGTGAGTCGATCCTCGGCTTGAAAGTCGAGGCAGTGCAGGGAAAACAGGTTTCCCTGGAATGGACTGAGACATCTGGGGGACTCTGGGAATGGTGGCACGACCCTGGAGTTCCTCTCGCCTTTCCTGTGGAGAGCGCCTCCTCTTGAGATGCGACGGGAACGCCGGGAATTCTTTCCCGACCACGCAGGGAAAGGATCCCTCCTCTCGAGCTAGGAGGCGGAAACGGGGCTCCTCTGGATGTGGGCGGGACTCTCGTGCTTCCTCTCGAGTGGAGACGGGTATGTCGGGGAACTTCTTGAGTTGCAGCAAGGGTGTGAAGGACCCTTTGGAAGTTCCAGAGTGTTAGGTGTGATTAGCCTCGAGACGCCTCAGCGGAAATGGGCCTCATCTCGCCTGGAGGGGAGAACCTCCTGGATTTTCTCGAGTTGCGGCAGGTGCTCTCGACTTACGACGGGGACCTCAGGGACCCGCTCTGGTGGCCTCAGGAAAGGCCAGTCCCCATGCGAGTTGCTCGGGGGCCTCTCGGGATTCCTCTCCCGTCGATGCCGGGGCCTAAGACCTTGTGTGGAGTCGGTGCCGGAACCTGAGGATTCCTCTCCAGTGCTGACATGGATCTTGGGGTACTTCTGGAGTCTCCCCAGGGGAGTCAGTCCTCGTCTCGAGTGGGGGCATGCACGTGCGCTTTCCTCCCGAGCTGTAGCAGCAGTGTCACGCTTCCCTTCGCGTGGATCAAGGGATCTGTGGCTTTCCCTCGAGGCTTTCCCACGAGGCTTTCCCACGAGGCTTTCCCACAGGGCTGTCCCACGTGCCACCGTGGTGTGAGTCGATCCTCGGCTTGAAAGTCGAGGCAGTGCAGGGAAAACAGGTTTCCCTGGAATGGACTGAGACATCTGGGGGACTCTGGGAATGGTGGCACGACCCTGGAGTTCCTCTCGCCTTTCCTGTGGAGAGCGCCTCCTCTTGAGATGCGACGGGAATGCCGGGAATTCTTTCCCGACCACGCAGGGAAAGGATCCCTCCTCTCGAGCTAGGAGGCGGAAACGGGGCTCCTCTGGATGTGGGCGGGACTCTCGTGCTTCCTCTCGAGTGGAGACGGGTATGTCGGGGAACTTCTTGAGTTGCAGCAAGGGTGTGAAGGACCCTTTGGAAGTTCCAGATGTTAGATGTGATTAGCCTCGAGACGCCTCAGCGGAAATGGGCCTCATCTCGCCTGGAGGGGAGAACCTCCTGGATTTTCTCGAGTTGCGGCAGGTGCTCTCGACTTACGACGGGGACCTCAGGGACCCGCTCTGGTGGCCTCAGGAAAGGCCAGTCCCCATGCGAGTTGCTCGGGGGCCTCTCGGGATTCCTCTCCCGTCGATGCCGGGGCCTAAGACCTTGTGTGGAGTCGGTGCCGGAACCTGAGGATTCCTCTCCAGTGCTGACATGGATCTTGGGGTACTTCTGGAGTCTCCCCAGGGGAGTCAGTCCTCGTCTCGAGTGGGGGCATGCACGTGCGCTTTCCTCCCGAGCTGTAGCAGCAGTGTCACGCTTCCCTTCGCGTGGATCAAGGGATCTGTGGCTTTCCCTCGAGGCTTTCCCACGAGGCTTTCCCACGAGGCTTTCCCACAGGGCTGTCCCACGTGCCACCGTGGTGTGAGTCGATCCTCGGCTTGAAAGTCGAGGCAGTGCAGGGAAAACAGGTTTCCCTGGAATGGACTGAGACATCTGGGGGACTCTGGGAATGGTGGCACGACCCTGGAGTTCCTCTCGCCTTTCCTGTGGAGAGCGCCTCCTCTTGAGATGCGACGGGAACGCCGGGAATTCTTTCCCGACCACGCAGGGAAAGGATCCCTCCTCTCGAGCTAGGAGGCGGAAACGGGGCTCCTCTGGATGTGGGCGGGACTCTCGTGCTTCCTCTCGAGTGGAGACGGGTATGTCGGGGAACTTCTTGAGTTGCAGCAAGGGTGTGAAGGACCCTTTGGAAGTTCCAGAGGTTAGGTGTGATTAGCCTCGAGACGCCTCAGCGGAAATGGGCCTCATCTCGCCTGGAGGGGAGAACCTCCTGGATTTTCTCGAGTTGCGGCAGGTGCTCTCGACTTACGACGGGGACCTCAGGGACCCGCTCTGGTGGCCTCAGGAAAGGCCAGTCCCCATGCGAGTTGCTCGGGGCCTCTCGGGATTCCTCTCCCGTCGATGCCGGGGCCTAAGATCCTTGTGTGGAGTCGGTGCCGGAACCTGAGGATTCCTCTCCAGTGCTGACATGGATCTTGGGGTACTTCTGGAGTCTCCCCAGGGGAGTCAGTCCTCGTCTCGAGTGGGGGCATGCACGTGCGCTTTCCTCCCGAGCTGTAGCAGCAGTGTCACGCTTCCCTTCGCGTGGATCAAGGGATCTGTGGCTTTCCCTCGAGGCTTTCCCACGAGGCTTTCCCACGAGGCTTTCCCACAGGGCTGTCCCACGTGCCACCGTGGTGTGAGTCGATCCTCGGCTTGAAAGTCGAGGCAGTGCAGGGAAAACAGGTTTCCCTGGAATGGACTGAGACATCTGGGGGACTCTGGGAATGGTGGCACGACCCTGGAGTTCCTCTCGCCTTTCCTGTGGAGAGCGCCTCCTCTTGAGATGCGACGGGAACGCCGGGAATTCTTTCCCGACCACGCAGGGAAAGGATCCCTCCTCTCGAGCTAGGAGGCGGAAACGGGGCTCCTCTGGATGTGGGCGGGACTCTCGTGCTTCCTCTCGAGTGGAGACGGGTATGTCGGGAACTTCTTGAGTTGCAGCAAGGGTGTGAAGGACCCTTTGGAAGTTCCAGAGGTTAGGTGTGATTAGCCTCGAGACGCCTCAGCGGAAATGGGCCTCATCTCGCCTGGAGGGGAGAACCTCCTGGATTTTCTCGAGTTGCGGCAGGTGCTCTCGACTTACGACGGGGACCTCAGGGACCCGCTCTGGTGGCCTCAGGAAAGGCCAGTCCCCATGCGAGTTGCTCGGGGCCTCTCGGGATTCCTCTCCCGTCGATGCCGGGGCCTAAGACCTTGTGTGGAGTCGGTGCCGGAACCTGAGGATTCCTCTCCAGTGCTGACATGGATCTTGGGGTACTTCTGGAGTCTCCCCAGGGGAGTCAGTCCTCGTCTCGAGTGGGGGCATGCACGTGCGCTTTCCTCCCGAGCTGTAGCAGCAGTGTCACGCTTCCCTTCGCGTGGATCAAGGGATCTGTGGCTTTCCCTCGAGGCTTTCCCACGAGGCTTTCCCACGAGGCTTTCCCACAGGGCTGTCCCACGTGCCACCGTGGTGTGAGTCGATCCTCGGCTTGAAAGTCGAGGCAGTGCAGGGAAAACAGGTTTCCCTGGAATGGACTGAGACATCTGGGGGACTCTGGGAATGGTGGCACGACCCTGGAGTTCCTCTCGCCTTTCCTGTGGAGAGCGCCTCCTCTTGAGATGCGACGGGAACGCCGGGAATTCTTTCCCGACCACGCAGGGAAAGGATCCCTCCTCTCGAGCTAGGAGGCGGAAACGGGGCTCCTCTGGATGTGGGCGGGACTCTCGTGCTTCCTCTCGAGTGGAGACGGGTATGTCGGGGAACTTCTTGAGTTGCAGCAAGGGTGTGAAGGACCCTTTGGAAGTTCCAGAGTGTTAGGTGTGATTAGCCTCGAGACGCCTCAGCGGAAATGGGCCTCATCTCGCCTGGAGGGGAGAACCTCCTGGATTTTCTCGAGTTGCGGCAGGTGCTCTCGACTTACGACGGGGACCTCAGGGACCCGCTCTGGTGGCCTCAGGAAAGGCCAGTCCCCATGCGAGTTGCTCGGGGGCCTCTCGGGATTCCTCTCCCGTCGATGCCGGGGCCTAAGACCTTGTGTGGAGTCGGTGCCGGAACCTGAGGATTCCTCTCCAGTGCTGACATGGATCTTGGGGTACTTCTGGAGTCTCCCCAGGGGAGTCAGTCCTCGTCTCGAGTGGGGGCATGCACGTGCGCTTTCCTCCCGAGCTGTAGCAGCAGTGTCACGCTTCCCTTCGCGTGGATCAAGGGATCTGTGGCTTTCCCTCGAGGCTTTCCCACGAGGCTTTCCCACGAGGCTTTCCCACAGGGCTGTCCCACGTGCCACCGTGGTGTGAGTCGATCCTCGGCTTGAAAGTCGAGGCAGTGCAGGGAAAACAGGTTTCCCTGGAATGGACTGAGACATCTGGGGGACTCTGGGAATGGTGGCACGACCCTGGAGTTCCTCTCGCCTTTCCTGTGGAGAGCGCCTCCTCTTGAGATGCGACGGGAATGCCGGGAATTCTTTCCCGACCACGCAGGGAAAGGATCCCTCCTCTCGAGCTAGGAGGCGGAAACGGGGCTCCTCTGGATGTGGGCGGGACTCTCGTGCTTCCTCTCGAGTGGAGACGGGTATGTCGGGGAACTTCTTGAGTTGCAGCAAGGGTGTGAAGGACCCTTTGGAAGTTCCAGAGTGTTAGGTGTGATTAGCCTCGAGACGCCTCAGCGGAAATGGGCCTCATCTCGCCTGGAGGGGAGAACCTCCTGGATTTTCTCGAGTTGCGGCAGGTGCTCTCGACTTACGACGGGGACCTCAGGGACCCGCTCTGGTGGCCTCAGGAAAGGCCAGTCCCCATGCGAGTTGCTCGGGGGCCTCTCGGGATTCCTCTCCCGTCGATGCCGGGGCCTAAGACCTTGTGTGGAGTCGGTGCCGGAACCTGAGGATTCCTCTCCAGTGCTGACATGGATCTTGGGGTACTTCTGGAGTCTCCCCAGGGGAGTCAGTCCTCGTCTCGAGTGGGGCATGCACGTGCGCTTTCCTCCCGAGCTGTAGCAGCAGTGTCACTGCTTCCCTTCGCAGTGGATCAAGGGATCTGTGGCTTTCCCTCGAGGCTTTCCCACGAGGCTTTCCACGAGGCTTTCCCACAGGGCTGTCCCACGTGCCACCGTGGTGTGAGTCGATCCTCGGCTTGAAAGTCGAGGCAGTGCAGGGAAAACAGGTTTCCCTGGAATGGACTGAGACATCTGGGGGACTCTGGGAATGGTGGCACGACCCTGGAGTTCCTCTCGCCTTTCCTGTGGAGAGCGCCTCCTCTTGAGATGCGACGGGAATGCCGGGAATTCTTTCCCGACCACGCAGGGAAAGGATCCCTCCTCTCGAGCTAGGAGGCGGAAACGGGGCTCCTCTGGATGTGGGCGGGACTCTCGTGCTTCCTCTCGAGTGGAGACGGGTATGTCGGGGAACTTCTTGAGTTGCAGCAAGGGTGTGAAGGACCCTTTGGAAGTTCCAGATGTTAGGATGTGATTAGCCTCGAGACGCCTCAGCGGAAATGGGCCTCATCTCGCCTGGAGGGGAGAACCTCCTGGATTTTCTCGAGTTGCGGCATGTGCTCTCGACTTACGACGGGGATCTCAGGGACCCGCTCTGGTGGCCTCAGGAAAGGCCAGTCCCCATGCGAGTTGCTCGCGGGCCTCTCGGGATTCCTCTCCCGTCGATGCGGGGCCTAAGACCTTGTGTGGAGTCGGTGCCGGAACCTGAGGATTCCTCTCCAGTGCTGACATGGATCTTGGGGTACTTCTGGAGTCTCCCCAGGGGAGTCAGTCCTCGTCTCGAGTGGGGGCATGCATCGTGCGCTTTCCTCCCGAGCTGTAGCAGCAGTGTCACGCTTCCCTTCGCGTGGATCAAGGGATCTGTGGCTTTCCCTCGAGGCTTTCCCACGAAGCTTTCCCACGAGGCTTTCCCACAGGGCTGTCCCACGTGCCACCGTGGTGTGAGTCGATCCTCGGCTTGAAAGTCGAGGCAGTGCAGGGAAAACAGGTTTCCCTGGAATGGACTGAGACATCTGGGGACTCTGGGAATGGTGGCACGACCCTGGAGTTCCTCTCGCCTTTCCTGTGGAGAGCGCCTCCTCTTGAGATGCGACAGGAACGCCGGGAATTCTTTCCCGAACACGCAGGGAAATGGATCCCTCCTCTCGAGCTAGGAGGCGGAAACGGGGCTCCTCTGGATGTGGGCGGGACTCTCGTGCTTCCTCTCGAGTGGAGACGGGTATGTCGGGAACTTCTTGAGTTGCAGCAAGGGTGTGAAGGACCCTTTGGAAGTTCCAGAGGTTAGGTGCTGATTAGCCTCGAGACGCCTCAGCACAAATGGGCTCTCATCTCGCCTGGAGGGGAGAACCTCCTGGATTTTCTCGAGATTGCAGCTAGGTGCTGTCGACTTACGACGGGGACCTCAGGGACCCGCTCTGGTGGCCTCATGAAAGGCCAGTCCCCATGCGAGTTGCTCGGGGCCTCTCAGGATTCCTCTCCCATCGATGCCGGGGCCTAAGATCTTGTGTGGAGTCGGTGCCGGAACCTGAGGATTCCTCTCCAGTGCTGACATGGATCTTGGGGTACTTCTGGAGTCTCCCCAGGGGAGTCAGTCCTCGTCTCGAGTGGGGGCATGCACGTGCGCTTTCCTCCCGAGCTGTAGCAGCAGTGTCGCACTTCCCTTCGCGTGGATCAAGGGATCTGTGGCTTTCCCTCGAGGCTTTCCGACGAGGCTTTTCCACGAGGCTTTCCCACAGGGCTGTCCCACGTGCCACCGTGGTGTGAGTCGATCCTCAGCTTGAAAGTCGAGGCAGTGCAGGGAAAACAGGTTTCCCTGGAATGGACTGAGACATCTGGGGACTCTGGGAATGGTGGCACGACCCTGGAGTTCCTCTCGCCTTTCCTGCGGAGAGCGCCTCCTCTTGAGATGCGACGGGAATAGCCGGGAATTCTTTCCCTGACCACGCAGGGACAGGATCCCTCCTCTCGAGCTATGGAGGCGGAAACGGGGCTCCTCTGGATGTGGCGGAACTCTCGGTGCTTCCTCTCGAGTGGAGACGGGTATGTCGGGGAACTTCTTGAGTTGCAGCAAGGGTGTGAAGGACCCTTTGGAAGTTCCAGAGGTTAGGTGTGATTAGCCTCGAGACGCCTCAGCGGAAATGGGCCTCATCTCGCCTGGAGGGGAGAACCTCCTGGATTTTCTCGAGTTGCGGCAGGTGCTCTCGACTTACGACGGGGACCTCAGGGACCCGCTCTGGTGGCCTCAGTGAAAGGCCAAGTCCCCATGCGAGTTGCTCGGGGGCCTCTCGGGATTCCTCTCCCGTCGATGCCGGGGACCTAAGACCTTGTGTGGAGTCGGTGCCGGAACCTGAGGATTCCTCTCCAGTGCTGACATGGATCTTGGGGTACGTTCTGGAGTCTCCCCAGGGGAGTCAGTCCTCGTCTCTAGTGGGGGCATGCACGTGCGCTTTCCTCTCGAGCTGTAGCAGCAGTGTCACTGCTTCCCTTCGCAGTGGATCAAGGGATCTGTGGCTTTCCCTCGAGGCTTTCCCACGAGGCGTTTCCCACGAGGCTTTCCCACAGGGCTATCCCACGTGCCACCGTGGTGTGAGTCGATCCTCGGCTTGAAAGTCGAGGCAGTGCAGGGAAAACAGGTTTCCCTGGAATGGACTGAGACATCTGGGGGACTCTGGGAATGGTGGCACGACCCTGGAGTTCCTCTCGCCTTTCCTGTGGAGAGCGCCTCCTCTTGAGATGCGAAGGGAACGCCGGGAATTCTTTCCCGACCACGCAGGGAAAGGATCATTTCCTCTCGAGCAAGGAGTAGGAAACGGGGCTCCTCTGGATGTGGGCAGGAACTCTCGTGCTTCCTCTCGAGTGGAGACGGGTATGTCAGGGAACTTCTTGAGTTGCAGGAAGGGTGTGAAGGACCCTTTGGAAGTTCCAGATGTTAGGTGTGATTAGACTCTAGACGCCTGAGCGGAAATGGGCCTCATCTCGCCTGGAGGGGAGAACCTCCTGGATTTTCTCGAGTTGCGGCAGGTGCTCTCGACTTACGATCGGGGACCTCGAGGGACCCGCTCTGGTGGACTCAGGAAAGGCCAATCCCCATGAGAGTTGTTCGGGGGCCTATCAGGATTCCTCTCCCCTCGATGCAGGGGCATAAGATCTTGTGTGGAGTCGGTGCCGGAACCTGAGCATTCCTCTCCAGTGCTGACATGGATCTTGGGGTACTTCTGGAGTCTCCCCAGGGGAGTCAGTCCTCGTCTCTAGTGGGGGCATGCATGTGCGCTTTCCTCCCGAGCTGTAGCAGCAGTGTCACACTTCCCTTCGCGTGGATCAAGGGATCATGTGGGCTTTCCCTCGAGGCTTTCCCACGAGGCTTTCCCACGAGGCTTTCCCACAGGGCTGTCCCACGTGCCACCGTGGTGTGAGTCGATCCTCGGCTTGAAAGTCGAGGCAGTGCAGGGAAAACAGGTTTCCCTGGAATGGACTGAGACATCTGGGGGACTCTGGGAATGGTGGCACGACCCTGGAGTTCCTCTCGCCTTTCCTGTGGAGAGCGCCTCCTCTTGAGATGCGACGGGAATGCCGGGAATTCTTTCCCGACCACGCAGGGAAAGGATCCCTCCTCTCGAGCTAGGAGGCGGAAACGGGGCTCCTCTGGATGTGGGCGGGACTCTCGTGCTTCCTCTCGAGTGGAGACGGGTATGTCGGGAACTTCTTGAGTTGCAGCAAGGGTGTGAAGGACCCTTTGGAAGTTCCAGAGGTTAGGTGTGATTAGCCTCGAGACGCCTCAGCGGAAATGGGCCTCATCTCGCCTGGAGGGGAGAACCTCCTGGATTTTCTCGAGTTGCGGCAGGTGCTCTCGACTTACGATCGGGGACCTCAGGGACCCGCTCTGGTGGCCTCAGGAAAGGCCAGTCCCCATGCGAGTTGCTCGGGGCCTCTCGGGATTCCTCTCCCTTCGATGCCGGGGCCTAAGACCTTGTGTGGAGTCGGTGCCGGAACCTGAGGATTCCTCTCCAGTGCTGACATGGATCTTGGGGTACTTCTGGAGTCTCCCCAGGGGAGTCAGTCCTCGTCTCGAGTGGGGGCATGCACGTGCGCTTTCCTCCCGAGCTGTAGCAGCAGTGTCACGCTTCCTTCAGCGTGGATCAAGGGATCTGTGGCTTTCCCTCGAGGCTTTCCCACGAGGCTTTCCCACGAGGCTGTCCACAGGGCTGTCCCACGTGCCACCGTGGTGTGAGTCGATCCTCGGCTTGAAAGTCGAGGCAGTGCAGGGAAAACAGGTTTCCCTGGAATGGACTGAGACATCTGGGGGACTCTGGGAATGGTGGCACGACCCTGGAGTTCCTCTCGCCTTTCCTAGTGGAGAGCGCCTCCTCTTGAGATGCGACGGGAACGCCGGGAATTCTTTCCCGAACCACGCAGGGAAAGGATCCCTCCTCTCGAGCTAGGAGGCGGAAACGGGGCTCCTCTGGATGTGGGCGGGACTCTCGTGCTTCCTCTCGAGTGGAGACGGATATGTCGGGGAACTTCTTGAGTTGCAGCAAGGGTGTGAAGGACCCTTTGGAAGTTCCAGAGTGTTAGGTGTGATTAGACTCGAGACGCCTCAGCGGAAATGGGCCTCATCTCGCCTGGAGGGGAGAACCTCCTGGATTTTCTCGAGTTGCGGCAGGTGCTCTCGACTTACGACGGGGACCTCAGGGACCCGCTCTGGTGGACCTCAGGAAAGGCCAGTCCCCATGCGAGTTGCTCGTGGGCCTCTCGGGATTCCTCTCCCGTCGATGCCGGGGCCTAAGATCTTGTGTGGAGTCGGTGCCGGAACCTGAGGATTCCTCTCCAGTGCTGACATGGATCTTGGGTACTTCTGGAGTCTCCCCAGGGGAGTCAGTCCTCGTCTCGAGTCGGGGCATGCACGTGCGCTTTCCTCCCGAGCTGTAGCAGCAGTGTCACTGCTTCCCTTCGCGTGGATCAAGGGATCTGTGGCTTCCTGAGGCTTTCCCTGAGGCTTTCCCACGAGGCTTTCCCACAGGGCTGTCCCACGTGCCACCGTGGTGTGAGTCGATCCTCGGCTTGAAAGTCGAGGCAGTGCAGGGAAAACAGGTTTCCCTGGAATGGACTGAGACATCTGGGGGACTCTGGGAATGGTGGCACGACCCTGGAGTTCCTCTCGCCTTTCCTGTGGAGAGCGCCTCCTCTTGAGATGCGACGGGAATGCCGGGAATTCTTTCCCGACCACGCAGGGAAAGGATCCCTCCTCTCGAGCTAGGAGGCGGAAACGGGGCTCCTCTGGATGTGGGCGGGACTCTCGTGCTTCCTCTCGAGTGGAGACGGGTATGTCGGGAACTTCTTGAGTTGCAGCAAGGGTGTGAAGGACCCTTTGGAAGTTCCAGAGGTTAGGTGTGATTAGCCTCGAGACGCCTCAGCCGGAAATGGGCCTCATCTCGCCTGGAGGGGAGAACCTCCTGGATTTTCTCGAGTTGCGGCAGGTGCTCTCGACTTTACGACGGGACCTCAGGGACCCGCTCTGGTGGCCTCAGGAAAGGCCAGTCCCCATGCGAGTTGCTCGGGAGCCTCTCGGGATTCCTCTCCCGTCGATGCCGGGCCTAAGACCTTGTGTGGAGTCGGTGCCGGAACCTGAGGATTCCTCTCCAGTGCTGACATGGATCTTGGGAGTACTTCTGGAGTCTCCCAGGGGAGTCAGTCCTCGTCTCGAGTGGGGGCATGCAACGTGCGCTTTCCTCACGAGCTGTTAGCAGCAGTGTACGGCTTCCCTTCGCCGTGGATCAAGGGATCTGTGGCTTTCCCCACCCGAGGCTTTCCCCACAGGCTGTCCCACAGGCTGTCCCACCGTGTGTGTGAGTCGATCCTCGGCTTGAAAGTCAGAGCAGTGCAGAAAACAGTTTCCCTGGAATGGACTGAGACATCTGGGGGACTCTGGGAATGGTGGCACGACCTGGAGTTCCTCTCGCCTTTCCTGTGAGAGCGGCCTCCCTGCTTGAGATGCGACGGGAAAGCCGGGAATTTTTCCCGCACACACGGCAGGGAAGGATCCTCCTCTCGAGCTAGGAGGGCGGAAACGGGCTCCTCTGGATGTGGGCGGCGACTCTCGTGCTTCTCTCGAGTGGAGACGGGTATGTCGGGGAACTTCTTGAGTTGCAGCAAGGGTGGTGTGAAAGGACCTTTGAAAGTTCCAC